>NC_138307.1:85061618-85086618 GCF_965601325.2 Salmo salar | reverse complement strand
CTCAATAGAAGAGCTAGTATAAAGACGTCCCACTGACTCAATAGAAGAGCTAGTACAAAGACGTCCCACTGACTCAATAGAAGAGCTAGTATAAAGACGTCCCACTGACTCAATAGAAGAGCTAGTATAAAGACGTCCCACTGACTCAATAGAAGAGCTACTATAAAGACGTCCCACTGACTCAATAGAAGAGCTAGTATAAAGACGTCCCACTGACTCAATAGAAGAGCTAGTACAAAGACGTCCCACTGACTCAATAGAAGAGCTAGTACAAAGACGTCCCACTGACTCAATAGAAGAGCTAGTATAAAGACGTCCCACTGACTCAATAGAAGAGCTAGTATAAAGACGTCCCACTGACTCAATAGAAGAGCTAGTATAAAGACGTCCCACTGACTCAATAGAAGAGCTACTATAAAGACGTCCCACTGACTCAAAAGAAGAGCTACTATAAAGACGTCCCACTGACTCAATAGAAGAGCTACTATAAAGACGTCCCACTGACTCAATAGAAGAGCTACTATAAAGACGTCCCACTGACTCAATAGAAGAGCTAGTATAAAGACGTCCCACTGACTCAATAGAAGAGCTAGTATAAAGACGTCCCACTGACTCAATAGAAGAGCTAGTATAAAGACGTCCCACTGACTCAATAGAAGAGCTACTATAAAGACGTCCCACTGACTCAATAGAAGAGCTAGTATAAAGACGTCCCACTGACTCAATAGAAGAGCTAGTATAAAGACGTCCCACTGACTCAATAGAAGAGCTAGGATAAAGACGTCCCACTGACTCAATAGAAGAGCTACTATAAAGACGTCCCACTGACTCAATAGAAGAGCTACTATAAAGACGTCCCACTGACTCAATAGAAGAGCTACTATAAAGACGTCCCACTGACTCAATAGAAGAGCTACTATAAAGACGTCCCACTGACTCAATAGAAGAGCTACTATAAAGACGTCCCACTGACTCAATAGAAGAGCTACTATAAAGACGTCCCACTGACTCAATAGAAGAGCTACTATAAAGACGTCCCACTGACTCAATAGAAGAGCTAGTATAAAGACGTCCCACTGACTCAATAGAAGAGCTACTATAAAGACGTCCCACTGACTCAATAGAAGAGCTACTATAAAGACGTCCCACTGACTCAATAGAAGAGCTAGTATAAAGACGTCCCACTGACTCAATAGAAGAGCTAGTATAAAGACGTCCCACTGACTCAATAGAAGAGCTAGTATAAAGACGTCCCACTGACTCAATAGAAGAGCTACTATAAAGACGTCCCACTGACTCAATAGAAGAGCTACGACAAAGACGTCCCACTGACTCAATAGAAGAGCTAGTATAAAGACGTCCCACTGACTCAATAGAAGAGCTACGACAAAGACGTCCCACTGACTCAATAGAAGAGCTACTATAAAGACGTCCCACTGACTCAATAGAAGAGCTACGACAAAGACGTCCCACTGACTCAATAGAAGAGCTAGTATAAAGACGTCCCACTGACTCAATAGAAGAGCTACGACAAAGACGTCCCACTGACTCAATAGAAGAGCTACTATAAAGACGTCCCACTGACTCAATAGAAGAGCTAGGATAAAGACGTCCCACTGACTCAATAGAAGAGCTACTATAAAGACGTCCCACTGACTCAATAGAAGAGCTACTATAAAGACGTCCCACTGACTCAATAGAAGAGCTACTATAAAGACGTCCCACTGACTCAATAGAAGAGCTAGTATAAAGACGTCCCACTGACTCAATAGAAGAGCTACTATAAAGACGTCCCACTGACTCAATAGAAGAGCTAGTATAAAGACGTCCCACTGACTCAATAGAAGAGCTACTATAAAGACGTCCCACTGACTCAATAGAAGAGCTAGGATAAAGACGATAAAGACGCTTTTTTTTTAACCTTTATTTAACTAGGCAAGTCAGTTAAAAACAAATTCTTATTCATAATGATGGCCTACCGGGGAACAGTGGGTTAACTGCATTGTTCAGGGGCAGAATTACAGATTTTTTACCTTGTCAGCTCGGGGGATTCCATCTAGCAACCTTTCAGGTTACTGGCACAACGCTCTAACCACTAGGCTACCTGCCGCCCCTGAAGATGAACCATTGATTCAATAGAATAGTTATTATAAAGATCAATGGAGGCTGCTGAGGGGAGGATGGCTCATAATAAAAAGGCTGGAACAAACATGTCTGATACCATTCCATTGACTCCATTGAGGCCATTATTATGGGCCGTCCTCCCCTCAGCACTGTTAAGCTCTTTCTCTGGTATTCAGAACCCGACGGACACGACGAAAGCTTAAACCAAGTTAATTCTTCCCAAAGGGTCAAACAGCTGTACAGACGACGACGACATATTCACACAAGCACTGATATTTAACCTTTTCTCCTACGCCGAGTCTCCTCCTACACATCTGAACAGCCAATGGATCCCTGTTGCTAGACAGAACCTTGGTGATATCTGTTCTTCCTCACTTCACCTGACATGACCTCTGCCCCAAAGTAGAGGTCGACCGATTATGATTTTTCAACGCCGATACCGATTATAGGTCCCAGAAGAAAAAAACGATAGCGATTAAATCGGACGATTTTTATATATATATATATATATATATATATATTTGTAATAATGACAATTACAACAATACTGAATCACTTTTATTTTAACTTAATATAATACATAATTAAAATCTATTTAGTCTCAAAAAAGCTAAACGTTTAAGTTCCTTGCTCAGAACATGAGAACATATGAAAGCTGGTGGTTCAATATTCCCAGTTAAGAAGTTTTAGGTTGTAGTTATTATAGGAATTATGACGCGTCGACTATTTCCCTCTATACCGTTTGTATTCCATATACCTTTGACTATTGGATGTTCTAATAGGCACTTTAGTATTGCCAGCCTAATCTCAGGAGTTGATAGGCTTGAAGTCATAAACAGCACTGTGATTCAAGCATTGCTAAGAGCTGCTGGCAAACGCAGTAAAGTTTAAATGAATGCTTTCAACCCTGCTGCTGCCTTCCACCACTCAGTCAGACTGCTCGATCAAATCATAGACTTCGTTATAATAAACAAACAAGAAATACGAGCTTTAGGTCAGTTAAATTGGTAAAATCCGGAAACTATCATTTCGAAAACAAAACGTTTATTCTTTCAGTGAAATACGGAACCGTTTCGTATTTTATTGAACGGGTGGCAACCCTAAGTCTAAATATTGCTGTTACATTGCACAACCTTCAATGTTATGTCATAATTATGTAAAATTCTGACAAATTAGTTTGCAACGAGCCAGGCGGCCCAAACGGTTGCATATACCCTGACTCTGAATGCAATGAACGCAAGAGAAGTGACACAATTTCCCTAGTTAATATTGCCTGCTAACATGCATTTATTTTAACTAAATATGCAGGATTAAAAATATATACTTCTGTGTATTGATTTTAAGAAAGGCGTCTACGGTTAGGTAGATTTGTGCAAAGATTGTGCTTTATCCGGCAATGTGTTTTTGTTAAATCGTCACCCGTTTGGCGAAGTTGAAGTAGGCTGTGATTCGATGATAAATTAACTGGCACCGCATTGATTATATGGAACGCAGGACAAGCTAGTTAACCTAGTATCATCAACCATGTGTAGTTAACTAGAGATTATGTGAAGATTGATTGTTTTTTATAAGATAAGTTTAATGCTAGCTAGCAACTTACCTTGGCTCCTTGCTGCACCTGCGTAACAGGTGGTCAGCCTGCCACGCAGTCTCCTCGTGGAGTGCAATGTGATCAGCCACAATCGGCATCCAAAAATGCAGATTACCGATTGTTATGAAAACTTGAAAATCGGCCATAATTTAAAAATCGGTCGACCTCCACCCCAAAGTACTCACTCACGGCTGTCATGGTGACTGGTACCAGACTGTGTCTCTTCTCCTCCCAGAGGATCCCTGATGTCTGACAATAACATATCCTGACATAATGTAAACGTAATACATTACCCTCTCTCCCTCAGTGACATGAATAAGTATATTTCATATTCTCAGAACCCCTCGGCAGCCTCCACTGATAGAGATGCACCAGTTTATCCAATACAGTCACACTCTACCCGCGTCCAAAATGTCACCCTATTCCCTTTATAGTGCACTACATTCGACCAGGGCCCATAGTGCACTATATAGGGAGTGGTTTGGGACATACTCTCAGTAATACACCCCTCTGTCTTCATCACGCCACTCTCAGGAAGAAAGCCTGTCAGTCTCAGAGTGGAGATGAGGACCTGTGGGACTCAACACCTGATCATTATTCAACACAGTACGATGCTCATTCTGTGAAGCTATAAACCACATGATTAAATAGAACACGACTATGTTGTAATTGGAACCATATTCCATACGGAACACAGAACACTACCAAAACTCTAGAACAGGGGGGGTTACTCAACTCTGACCCTACGAGGTCTGGATTTCTGTTCGACCTGATCATTATATTTTACACCCAAACCTGGTGTAAATCAGATCCTGATTAGATGCAGTAGAACTGGTTTTCCAGGACCAGAGTTGAGTTAGAGGGTACAAGAACATAGCTGGTTGTAGAAATCCAAATCTCACATTGTTGTTATTTACACTTACACACACACACACACACACACACACACACACACACACACACACACACACACACACACACACACACACAACGATATTAAACATGGCAAGGAGGACAGCGGTTAAGTTTGGTTCACCTTGTTCATGCTGTCACGCTGGCTTGAAGGTTTTAGGTAAAGTCGGTGCTTATCTGTTTAGTTTCTTGAGGAGATGTTTTCTACATTTGGAATTGGGTTGTGTGTGGGCTTCAGCAGACAAGGCCCTGAGCTGTCTGAGGCCTGTCAAAACAACACTCTGAACTACTAGTGAGAGAACCAGGGAGGGTGCCAATTAATGTCCTCCTCCTCCTCCTCCTCCTCCTCCTCCTCCCTCCTCCTCCCTGTCATTAATTATTAAAGAGATACTTACTGGTTTACTGAATGGATGGATGGAATGGAACTAAAGATGCTTTCTCTAATGTCCTGCCTCAGGGTGCCTTTGGCCTTCAGAATCTCCACAAAGTACTGCAAGAGAGCACACACACACACACACACACACACACACACACACACACACACAGAGACGTACACACACGCAGAGACAAGAAAGAAAAATTTAGTATTTGTATAGCTAAGCCTGTCTGCTATCTAGCTGCATGGTGTTGCATTGGTTCCATTGGATTCCCATGAGACTGAAGCGGTTTAAGAGATTAGACCACCGACAACTCAATTACTCCTAGTCCGCGTCCCCAATGGTACCCTAGTCTAGGGTTGGCCGATTTTACCATTGCATCGTCATTTTTTTAATTTTATATATATATATATATTTTTTTTAAATCGACAATGTTTGGCAGCCATCGTCGACGGTGACGACATCGTGATGTAACAAACAACGGTTTAGCATATTTGACCTTGACTGCACCACCGCAGTCTGGCAGCGCACAACAGAGCAGTCCAGTGAACACACAGCAGGTCCACATGCCAAATGGCCTATTCCCCATCAGCCGTAGCCTACACGTTCAATACACAGCAGGTCCACATGCCAAATGGCCTATTCCCCATCAGCCGTAGCCTACACGTTCAATACACAGCAGGTCCACATGCCAAATGGCCTATTCCCCATCAGCCGTAGCCTACACGTTCAATACACAGCAGGTCCACATGCCAAATGGCCTATTCCCCATCAGCCGTAGCCTACACGTTCAATACACAGCAGGTCCACATGCCAAATGGCCTATTCCCCATCAGCCGTAGCCTACACGTTCAATACACAGCAGGTCCACATGCCAAATGGCCTATTCCCTATCAGCCGTAGCCTACACGTTCAATACACAGCAGGTCCACATGCCAAATGGCCTATTCCCCATCAGCCGTAGCCTACACGTTCAATACGCAGCAGGTCCACATGCCAAATGGCCTATTCCCCATCAGCCGTAGCCTACACGTTCAATACACAGCAGGTCCACATGCCAAATGGCCTATTCCCCATCAGCCGTAGCCTACTGGACACCCTGTTGTCTGGCTTGTTGTTTTAACATGTGGGGTCATCACGGGCCTGTTGTCTGGCTTGTTGTTTTAACATGTGGGGTCATCACGGGCCTGTTGTCTGGCTTGTTGTTTTAACATGTGGGGTCATCATGGGCCTGTTGTCTGGCTTGTTGTTTAGACATGTGGGGTCATCATGGGCCTGTTGTCTGGCTTGTTGTTTTAACATGTGGGGTCATCACGGGCCTGTTGTCTGGCTTGTTGTTTTAACATGTGGGGTCATCACGGGCCTGTTGTCTGGCTTGTTGTTTAGACATGTGGGGTGATCACGGGCCTGTTGTCTGGCTTGTCGTTTTAACATGTGGGGTCATCACGGGCCTGTTGTCTGGCTTATTGTGATCCTGCTCTAACTAAAAAACAGGAATTGAAAAATATATATTTTGTAAAGGCAACAGCAGAAATGTCGTCCCCCACGGATGCAGCCCCCCCCCCCCCTCCCCCCTCCGGACCAATCAGGGTAGCTTGGTAAATGCCAGATCCCTATAGCAAGACGAATCACTCGCCCAAGTGAAGGTCAAAAAAAGAATCGGGCCAGTGGTGTCAGATATCACGTGAGTAGGCTAGATTTATATCCCTGAGCATGTGTGCCAAATTTCATCGCTGTGTCAAACAGATCAAGAGGTATTAACATGTGCCCGTTATAGTGCCACCGTGTGGTCGATATGAACGTTGTTCCATACGTTGAGTCTTGACAGTGTTTGTACCACATTTTTGTTACAATACCAATATCCATGCATTTATTATCCAGACCACGCCCATGTAACTGTTTCTTGGTCAATAGCGGCCATGTTGTTTAGAGTACTAGTCTGTATTGCGTTGAGAGATCTTTGTCCATAGACGTCACATGTCAAGTTTCATGCAGATCGGTCATTCAGTGCCAGAAGAGTTGCATTTTAAGTGTTTTTCACAAAATGAAAACAGGACATAAAATCCATCATGGCAGACAGTGTGAGCTAGTGTTTATAAGCACATAGTATAGCTCTCCGCCCATCTGAAGGCAGGGAAACACAGCCGGGCCTGGATTCAGAAGAGTATCAGAGCAGGAGTGCAGATCTAGGATCAGGTCCCCCCCGTCTATGTAATCTGATTCATTATGATCTAGGATCAGGTCCCCCCCGTCTATGTAATCTGATTCATTATAATCTAGGATCAAGTCCCCCCCCCCCCCCCGTCTATGTAATCTGATTCATTATAATCTAGGATCAAGTCCTCCCCCCATTTCTGTTGAATGCATTCAGTTGTACAGTTGACTAGGTATCCCCTTTCCTGTTTCAGCAGACAAATGGTTGAGTCCCTAAATGGCCCCCTATTCCATACACAGCTCACTACTGTTCAACAGAGCCCCATGGGTCCAGATCAAAACTAGTCCACTATATAGGGAAATAGGGTGTAATTTGGGACGTATGACAGTATAAATAGCAGGTGCTGTTCACATACCGTGTTGACTAGTTGTAGTTGTTTACAGTATTTCTGTTCAGTTTGGACCAGGGCCCTGGCTGTACGGGTTCTCTTTCTCTCCCACTTCTCTCTCTGCTCCTGGACACTACGGCTGCTGGTCGGGCCCACGGGGGTGGGGGAGAAACTCATGGTCCTACTGGGGCGGACTCCAGACCAGGACAACTGTAGACAGATGAAATCATTAGGGGGAGAAACTCATGGTCCTACTGGGGCGGACTCCAGACCAGGACAACTGTAGACAGATGAAATCATTAGGGGGAGAAACTCATGGTCCTACTGGGGCGGACTACAGATCAGGACAACTGTAGACAGATGAAATCATTAGGGGGAGAAACTCATGGTCCTACTGGGGTGGACACCGACTCCAGAGCTGTAGAGAATAAAACATTGGACGTTTTCTTACTTTTTCCAAACCATTATAGGTTTCTGAAATTCACTAGGCCTAGAAATCTCACCTGAAGTTTGTGAAGAGGCTATATCCACCAGCAATATTGACAATCACACTAATATTTTTTACATCGTCAAAGAATAAGTATTTCATAGAGCTCAATAACTAATAGTATTGCAGGAGACCAAAGGACACAGTGCTGAGGAAGGAACTGTGGTTGGTGATGCAATTAGTCCCTCGCACGCACGCTCTCAGACCCAGTCCTCCCTCGCCCGCACGCTCTCAGACCCAGTCCTCCCTCGCCCGCCCGCACGCACGCTCTCAGACCCAGTCCTCCCTCGCACGCTCTCAGACCCAGTCCTCCCTCCCTCGCACGCTCTCAGACCCAGTCCTCCCTCGCTCGCTCTCAGACCCAGTCCTCCCTCGCTCGCACGCTCTCAGACCCAGTCCTCCCTCGCTCGCACGCTCTCAGACCCAGTCCTCCCTCGCTCGCACGCTCTCAGACCCAGTCCTCCCTCGCTCGCACGCTCTCAGACCCAGTCCTCCCTCGCACGCACGCTCGCTGACCCAGTCCTCCCTCGCTCTCTGACGCAGTCTGTCCTCTCTCCCTCTCTCCCCCCCCAGAAAGGCACTCTGTGTGTCATTGATCAGACCCTGTTGTTTACAGTGTGTTAGTTAGTGAAAGGCTGTCGTTGACACTCGGCACCCTGGGAGATGTCACTGGGGTTAACTGCTGCTAAAGCGCTGCCCTCAGACTAAGTAATGGCCTTGGATTCTAACGCTTGTCCCAAATGGCACCCTATTCCCTATATAGTGCACTATGGGCCCTGGTCTAAAGTAGTGCACTATAAAAGGGAATAGGGTGCCATTTGGGACTGAACCCAGGTGTCTCAGCCTGCTCTATGGTGCTACAGAGGAGATGACACTAATGAGGGAGTCCAGGGAGGATACCTAGTTAAGGGACAACAAGGGGAGAGGAGGGAATCAGAGACAGGGAGAAAGCACTGGGTTACACACACACACACACACACACACACACACACACACACACACAGAGAGAGAGAGAGAGAAAGGGACACCTCTTAGCCAGGGGACATGAGGGGAGAGATGTAGAGAGAAAGGGGGACACCTCTTAGCCAGGGGACATGAGGGGAGAGAGAAAGGGGAACACCTCTTAGCCAGGGGACATGAGGGGAGAGAGAAAGGGGAACACCTCTTAGCCAGGGGACATGAGGGGAGAGAGAAAGGGGGAGGTCAATAGAAGGGCATGTGAAAGCACCTCTTAGCTAATAAGGAGCAGACATGTCTGTGTTCCATTCCTCCTTGTGTTATGACATTTTGGAGGTTTTCCCCATTAGCAGTAAAGACCTTTGCAGACTGTACATCAGATTCAGTCTATTACGATCATCACGACACACTGTGCGATGGTACCAGATTCAAATCTGGATATCAGCCTGGACAGATTGGAAATTAAACAATTGAAGCAAAAAAAAAAAGAAAAAAGTACGTTCTGCCATTGGCTTGCGAGGCTACGTCAACTGACATAGGCCAGGCCGACTGACGTGGGCCGGGCCGACTGACGTGGGCCGGGCCGACTGACGTGGGCCGGGCCGACTGACGTGGGCCGACTGACGTGGGCCGGGCCGACTGACGTGGGCCGACTGACGTGGGCCGGGCCGACTGACGTGGGCCGACTGACGTGGGCCGGGCCGACTGACGTGGGCCGACTGACGTGGGCCCGGGCCGACTGACGTGGGCCGACTGACGTGGGCCCGGGCCGACTGACGTGGGCCGACTGACGTGGGCCCGGGCCGACCGACGTGGGCCCGGGCCGGCCCGGGCCGACCGACGTGGGCCCGGGCCGACCGACGTGGGCCCGGGCCGACCGACGTGGGCCCGGGCCGACCGACGTGGGCCCGGGCCGACCGACGTGGGCCCGGGCCGACCGACGTGGGCCCGGGGCGACCGACGTGGGCCCGGGGCGACCGACGTGGGCCGGGGCGACCGACGTGGGCCGGGCCGACCGACGTGGGCCGGGCCGACCGACGTGGGCCAGGCCGACCGACGTGGGCTAGGTGAACTTCAGCGGTGTATTTGTTCTGCGCAGACCTTACCTCTATGTTTTAAACGCGAGAGAAGTGAGTTCAGAAAAAGCTGAAAGTATGCATCTTTCAACAACAACAACAAAAAAAGCGGCAAACAGACAAACGTTATATGCATGTTCTGAATGTGTAGCGGACATGGTGGGTCATGTGATGAGGTAGCCTCGCCTCCTCCCCCCCCCCCCCCGCGAACTTCAAAACCAGTGTCTGCCCTCGGACCAAAAGGACATTTCCAGGGAATTTTCTCTTGGTCTACAGATGATTGTTTGCTCCTGTGGGAGACTCGGGCTCATGTCCCGTGTGTTACAAATGTAAGTTGATCATGTTCAGAAATAAACACAAAGAGCTAACTTACAGTAAATTACATTATCTAACTCAAATATGCCAATTAACGTATAGAACATACAGTATTTTTGCAGAATACTCTTTTTTTTTTAAGCAATTAATGGGGCCTCCTGAAATGCTCAGTGGTCTAAGGTACTGTATCGCAGTGCTAGAGGCATCACTACAGATCCGGGTTCGATCCCGGGCTGTGTTGTGGCCCGACCGCGATCGGGAGACCCATGAGGCTGCGAACAATTGGCCCATTGTCGTCCGGGTTAGAGGGAGGGTTTGGCCGGCTGGGATGTCCCTGTCTCATCGTGTTCTAGCGACTCCTTGTGGCAGCCGGGCGCAGTGCACGCTGACTTCGGTCTTCAGCTGTACTGTGTTTCTTCCGACACATTGGTGGGGCGGCTGGCTTCCCGGGTTAAGCGAGCACTCTGTCAAGAAGCAGTGCGGCTTGGCGTGGTCGTGTTTCGGAGGACGCACGTCTCACGGCCGTCGCCTCTCCCGAGTCCGTACGGGAGATGCAGCGATGAGACAAGAATAACTACCAATTAGGGAGAAAAAGGGGGGGGGGGGGAAACTATATTTTTCTATTAAGTCATCTTTACTTTCACTTAAGTGTACTTTTTCCACCACTGGGAGAAAGATGATTGCATTCGTTGTGGAACCAGACTGCCTCCCGGGGTGAGGCTTACCCTGGCATGACGACGTGATAACTATGTAGATCTCTCCTGGACAAAGTGATTATTATCAATATATTCGTCTCTATTCTCAGGTTCTAGAATGCTAATTAGCACCAACGTAGACATCATGCAAGACTACAAATCCCTGCAAATCATCTCTGTCTGTCACCTTTGCTAAACAGGTATTGTGTCAAATTTAAACTTGCACAAGACAGGTCACAAAATTGTACATTTAAAAGAAATTTAGCCAATTTATTAATTACTAAATGTAGCTAGATCGCTAATCCAGAGTCTTACCTTTGCCTCAATTTGGCAGTCTTGTCCAGATTATGGTATTTGTAGTTCTTTATGAGAGCCACGAGCAACTAATTAGCTTTTCATTTTTAGGAGGTAAATACAGGCAAATATACTGCTAAAAGTCACCTTGTCCTATAGAGATTTACAGTTATCAAAAACGTCATGCCAGGGAAGCCTAAACGAAAACACAGACCTTATTTTAAGGGTTTCTAAAAAAATCTGTTATGGGAAAAATGAATGGTGGAAAAACAATTGGAACCATTTTCTGGTTTGACCCTTTGGTTTTATGGGCATTATGACTGTGGTACTCTATTCAAAGACCATGGCGGAAGTCGGCTCAAAACAGAAGTGACGTAGGAGCATGTGGAATGAGTGGGATTCTGTGTTCACACATGTTACAAGTGATTCCTTTTAATAAACAACGACTTATCTGCATTCCAAATTAAAAGTAGTCTGAAAAAGGAGATGTGTTTCAGGACGATGCATCATGATACCTTGTTGACAACATGAACAGTAATCTGCTCCGCTCGGTTAACTTGAGAAGGGCACTCCTCCCTCACCGCTTTTGCGCGTTCAAATTATTATTGCATACGACAAAGTAACACGTTTTGTATAGCTTACAGGACAACATTTCAAAAAAACATAACTGAAATGTTTCTCGACGTGAGCACCGCAAATAACGTTTAGCTTTAACAACAAACAATGAACGTAGTTAGCCCTGTTTTCTGCAAAGTTATACGACAACGTAGAGGAAAGCAACATGGTTAAAGGTAGCGACTGGAATGTGACTCGACTTACACATTTACAGCGATATTACTTTATAAACTACATAAAATGTTGCTTAGGTCGAAAAGATGAACTCACCTGTCAACGTCTTCTTATCTGTTCAAAATTGAAATCCAGGGCGCTCTTTACGGGCTGCTGTTTCTTCCGGGTTGTCGAGCAACACTATTGGCTCCCGGTCCCCCAGGGGATATGACATCATCGAAACTGACCCGCCCAGCCTAGTGACGTGGCAGGATGTCAACAAGGCAGCATGTTGCAACGTCCAGAAACACATCTCTTTTCCATACGTTTTGAATTTTTTCAAACTAGTTTTCATTGGGAAGGCAAATACAGCGTTTTAATCAAAAGCAATCACTATTGCATGTGAAAACACAGACTCCTACTCAATTACCAGGGTTGCGGAGTACCTGATTACATGTAATCTGAGTAGATAAAAATGTAATCATTTACATTACCAGAACAAAAATGTATTGTAATCAGATTACAGATACTTTTGAAAAACAGGATGATTATTTTTAAATATAGAAAGGATGTTTGTGGAAAAAATATACATTACGACACCTTTCTGTTTTCTCAATGACATTCAAATCAGCATTGAAAAAAAGATGCAAGTTTAAGTTTGTTCCACCTGAGCGAGTCTAACCACAAGTTAGAGACCACTGTGATGACACACGATGTGTTTGATGGATCCTTTTTCGTCTTCTAATGCCACTTAAAGTGGAACTGACAGCGTTTTAACAACATGGCTTCGTGTTCAAATCTGTTCATATACACCCCCAGGAAGAATATGGTGCCTTTTTTTGTTTTTACATTTTCTGACAAGCGAGCGCTTAGATTTGGTCATAAAGTCATAGAATGTTTGGGAATTACATATAGTAAGTCATTTGTGAAAATTCTATAGCAATATAGAGTGGGAAAGGGGTCGTGTGTTTGGACAATTAATAGACACTGCAGGAAATAAATCCTAATAAAAAAAATGTGTCTCATCCAGGACCAGAGTCTACGCAGACCGGTGAACCATAGCCAATCAGCGCTACAGTAGGCCTATATACAAATAATCCATTTGGCACACATGTAACAGGTTCCGTCCCTCTCTTCGCCCCAACCCGGGCTCGAACCAGGGACCCTTGCACACATCAACAACTGACACCCACGAAGCATCGTTACCCATCGCGCCACAAAAGCCGCGGCCCTTGCAACGCAAGGGGAAACCCTACTTCAGGTCTCAGAGCTATTAGCGCGCACCACCGCTAACTAACTAGCCATTTCACATCGGTTACACACAGGCCTGGCATCGTTCCCTTTGAACTGGACTGTGTGTTTACAGGCAGTAGCAAAAGCGCAACTTTAGATAATTAGAAGGCATTCGCCAAAAGCCACAAAATACACCTGAATGGATTTCTGCAAGTTTGTAAATACCACGGGAATCCTCTTACAGTCCTGTTGATCAAACAACCATGACGAGGTAGACTATCTCCTCCTCACTATGCACTTTAACAACAAGAGCAACAGCTAATGTTATCCAGAGTGATATGAGCTAAACATCTAACGAGGGAATAGTAGATAAGCCGTCTCAAACATTTTTCAGCTTGTAGTTGACCGTCAAAATTGCACTGATAAACTACGGGGAATAATAGCCTGCTCGCCCTCCTGCAGCTTGCCTGCAATGCGTGCCTTGTCCCAACCCACAACTTGCCTGCACATTTCACCGATGCCAAATACATTTGATTGACAACTAAGAGATACGCTAACTGTCATTCAAGTTCAGCATAGCTAGCTAGCACAGTGATTCACATGTCTTGCTAACTAACCAAATGACACCTGCATCTTTAGCTGTAGCCACAGAAAAAAACGATATGGGGGGGGAGAAATTCAGCCATTCACCCACTCGTCCAAATGACAACATCCTACCAGCAGCTAGCTAACGTTAGTCTCCATGGAGAGTAATCCAAAAGTAATCAGATTACGTTACTGAGTTTCGTTACTGAATACAATTTTTGGACAGGTAACTAGTAACTGTAATAGATTACATTTAGAAAGTAGCCTACCCAACCTTTGCTCATTACTCCATGTGCTAAATCTAGCCTAGGCTACGTCACTTTGATTTGAAACGATTTCGCGGTGGGCATTGAACGGGGTACCCGGCTCACACCTGGGAGGCAACCTGGTTCCAAAATGAGTGAAATCATTTTTCACCCTGTGTAAAATCTCCCCCAGCACGGTAACCTGGGCCAGATAATCAATCCCCTCACTCGCTCTCTTTCCCCATCTGCTTATTGGAAGTGTGAAGATATATGTGTCAATCACAGTTCTCAATCTCCATGGTGATGGTAAATCCAGACATTCACCTTGACAAAAATGCAGCGATCAGATTCAGTACACAGATGAAAAGTCAATAGCGGGGCTGAACACAGTCCACACTAATGAACAGTATAGTTTTCAATCTGAATCTGTCATTTGTAGGCTAACAACTGTAGTTGTGAAACCAAAATAACTAGTGATGATGCTAATCTTGGATCTTGTTAGAGCAGTAGTAGGGGAAAAAAAGTATTTGAGTTGAAACACATGCCTTCTCTTCTTGCCCTGTAGACTTAATTACCAACAAGTGGGCATGTGCTCTTCTCTGCCAGTGAGTCTATCTATACTGGGGAATTCAGTCATCCCCTTGGTGATAGGCTACATCCTAGTAGGAAATGAAGGAATAAGAGAAAAACATATCAGCACATTTCAACAGTAATTATAAAACAGTGTTAGATATTAAGATGAAAGAGACGCCCCACTAAATCAGTCTTAGGAACAGTTATAGCCTCAGCAGCTCCTGCAGAAGAAGGAACTGTCCCACATGTGTATTTTATTTTATTTATTTTTATTTCATCTGGTAGGCCAGTTGAGAACAAGTTCTCATTTACAACTGCGACCTGGTCAAGATAAAGCGTAGCAATTCGACACATACAACAACACAGTTACACATGGAGAAAAACTAACATACAGTCAATAATACAGTAGAACAAAAGAAAACCAAAAAGTCTATATACAGTGAATGGAAATGAGGTAAGTTAAGGCAATAAATAGGCCATGGTGGCGAAGTAATTACAATATAGCAATTAAACACTGGAGTGATAGATGTGCAGAAGATGAATGTGCAAGTAGAGATACAGGGGTGCAAAGGTGCAAGATAAATAAATACAGTATGGGGATGAGGTAGGTAGATAGATGGGCTGTAGGTAGGTAGATAAATGGCCACCTATTCCCTATGTACTATATAGTGCAATACTTACCCTATGGCCTCTGGTCAACAGTAGTGCACTATAGAGAGAATAGAGTGCCATTTGGGACGAATGTCCCTGGCGGAGCGTCAAATACCCTGTGCTCTAAATATATAAACAAAGCGGGAGCTTGGAGTCCGCCCACAGTAGCTCTAACACTGACATCTAGTGTTGTCAGTGTGTCTGTCTGAGTGGTGCTGCTCATCAGAAATACACAGGCAGTAGTAGAATAGTGAATCGAGGAGGAGAGTGTGAGTGACTGAAACATGAAACGATGCAGAGTACATCCTCTGCATTAACCTGAGTGCAGTGGGCATCAAAAGCAAACAAGTGTCAGGTAAGACGTAGACTGAGATATCCTATGGTATACAATGGTTTCTATATCTTCTAGAGATATCCTGTAGTAACTATGGTTTCTATATCTTCTAGAGATATCCTGTAGTAACTATGGTTTCTATATCTTCTAGAGATATCCTGTAGTAACTATGGTTTCTATATCTTCTAGAGATATCCTGTAGTAACTATGGTTTCTATATCTTCTAGAGATATCCTGTAGTAACTATGGTTTCTATATCTTCTAGAGATATCCTGTAGTAACTATGGTTTCTATATCTTCTAGAGATATCCTGTAGTAACTATGGTTTCTATATCTTCTAGAGATATCCTGTAGTAACTATGGTTTCTATATCTGCTAGAGATATCCTGTAGTAACTATGGTTTCTATATCTTCTAGAGATATCCTGTAGTAACTATGGTTTCTATATCTTCTAGAGATATCCTGTAGTAACTATGGTTTCTATATCTTCTAGAGATATCCTGTAGTAACTATGGTTTCTATATCTGCTAGAGATATCCTGTAGTAACTATGGTTTCTATATCTTCTAGAGATATCCTGTAGTAACTATGGTTTCTATATCTTCTAGAGATATCCTGTAGTAACTATGGTTTCTATATCTTCTAGAGATATCCTATGGTATACTATGGTTTCTATATCTTCTAGAGATATCCTGTAGTAACTATGGTTTCTATATCTTCTAGAGATATCCTGTAGTAACTATGGTTTCTATATCTTCTAGAGATATCCTGTAGTAACTATGGTTTCTATATCTTCTAGAGATATCCTGTAGTAACTATGGTTTCTATATCTTCTAGAGATATCCTGTAGTAACTATGGTTTCTATATAATTTAATAGCTACAGACTGTGGACTGTCTCTCTCAGAGAGCATTGTTAAATGTATGATGTAATGAAGACATCAGAATGGATTACATGTGTTGTAGGCTCTAACGGACAGTAAAGCTATTAACACAGTCAACAAATACAACAAAACAACAACTGATGAGCCCCAAGTACTTCAAACTCACAAAGAGAATCTAAAGTAGTTTATTAACATCTGTCTCATATCAATTCTCCACACCCTGCCTGGGAGTAAGTTAGCCACGTAATATCCACATAATATGGAAGGTACTATTCATGTACTATCCAGGTAATATCCAGGTAATATCCATGTACTTTCCATGTACTATCCATGTACTATCCAGGTAACATCTGTGTACTATCCATTTAATATCCAGGTAATATCCATGTAGTATTCATGTAATATCCATGTACTATCCATGTACTTTCCATGTACTATCCAGGTAATATCCAGGTATTATCCGTGTACTATCCATGTACTATCCAGGTAAAATCCAGGTAATATCCATGTACCATCCAGGAAATATCCAGGTAATATCCGTGTACTATTCGTGTACTATCCTGTAACGGTTGTCGTATGAAGTGGACCAAGGCGCAGCGGGTTGAGTGCTCATTTTAAACTTTTATTGAACACTAAATAAACAAAACAAGAAAACGAACGAACGAACAGTAATGCAGGCTACACACAGCAGTGCAAAAACAACTTCCCACCAACCACAGGTGAAAAAAGGGCTACCTAAGTATGAGTCTCAATCAGCAACAATGATGTACAGCTGTTCCTGATTGAGAGCCATACCAGGCCAACAAAGAAATACACAACATAGAAAACCATAGAAATACAAAATAAGAACATTACCCCCAAAAAACGGAACACATAAAACAAACACCCCTCTTACATAAATACATATCCCAATAAACCCCGAACCACATAAAACAAATACCCCCTGCCACGTCCTGACCAAACTACAATAACCAATAACCCCTTATACTGGTCAGGACGTGACATATCCATGTAATATCCAGGTAATATTTGTGTACTATCTGTGTACTCTCCAGGTAATATCCAGGTACTGTCCATGTACTATCCATGTACTATTCCATGTAATATCCATGCACTATCCATCCATCCATGCACTATCCAGGTAATATCCATGTACTATCCAGGTAATATCCAGGTAATATCCATGTACTATCCAGGTAATATCCAGGTACTATCCATGTAATATCTATGTACTATCCAGCTGCTATCCATGTACTATCCATGTACTATCCATGTAATATCCAGGTAATATCCATGTACTATCCAGGTAATATCCATGTACTATCCAGGTAATATCCATGTACTATCCATGTACTGATCCAGGGTAATATCCATGTACTATCCAGGTAATATCCAGGTAATATCCATGTACTATCCATGTGCTATCCAGGTAATATCCAGGTACTATCCAGGTAATATCCATGTACTATCCAGGTAATATCCATGTACTATCCATGTACTATCCAGGTAATATCCATGTACTATCCAGGTAATATCCAGGTAATATCCATGTACTATCCATGTGCTATCCAGGTAATATCCAGGTACTATCCAGGTAATATCTATGTACTATCCATCCATCCATGCACTATCCAGGTAATATCCATGTACTATCCAGGTAATATCCAGATAATATCCATGTACTATCCATGTACTATCCAGGTAATATCCAGGTACTATCCATGTAATATCTATGTACTATCCAGCTGCTATCCATGTACTATCCATGTACTATCCAGGTAATATCCATGTAATATCCAGGTAATATCCATGTACTATCCAGGTAATATCCATGTACTATCCAGGTAATATCCATGTACTATCCATGTACTATCCAGGTAATATCCATGTACTATCCAGGTAATATCCAGGTAATATCCATGTACTATCCATGTGCTATCCAGGTAATATCCAGGTACTATCCAGGTAATATCCATGTACTATCCAGGTAATATCCATGTACTATCCATGTACTATCCAGGTAATATCCATGTACTATCCAGGTAATATCCAGGTAATATCCATGTACTATCCATGTGCTATCCAGGTAATATCCAGGTACTATCCAGGTAATATCTATGTACTATCCAGCTGCTATCCATGTACTATCCATGTACTATCCAGGTAATATCCATGTACTAACCAGGTAATATCCAGGTAATATCCATGTACTATCCATGTACTATCCAGGTAATATCCAGGTAATATCCATGTACTATCCATGTACTATCCATGTACTATCCAGGTAATATCCGTGTAATATCCAGGTAATATCCATGTACTATCCAGGTAATATCCATGTACTATCCAGGTACTATCCATGCACTATCCAGGTAATATCCAGGTAATATCCATGTACTATCCATGTACTATCCAGGTAATATCCAGGTACTATCCATGTAATATCTATGTACTATCCAGCTGCTATCCATGTACTATCCAGGTAATATCCATGTACTATCCAGGTAATATCCATGTACTATCCATGTACTATCCAGGTAATATCCATGTACTATCCAGGTAATATCCATGTACTATCCAGCTGCTATCCATGTACTATCCAGGTAATATCCATGTACTATCCAGGTAATATCCATGTACTATCCATGTACTATCCAGGTAATATCCATGTACTATCCAGGTAATATCCATGTACTATCCAGGAAATATCCATGTACTATCCAGGTAATATCCAGGTAATATCCATGTACTATCCATGTACTATCCATGTAATATCCAGGTACTATCCAGGTAATATCCAGGTAATATCCATGTACTATCCAGGTACTATCCATGTAATGGGGGGGGGGGGGGTCCAACTCAGCCCTCCACTCTTTATTGATTTCTATAGCTGCTTCCCAAATGGCGCCCTATTCCCTATATAGTGCACTCTTTTTGATCAGGACTCATAGAGGCTCTGGTCAAAAGTAGTGCACTATTTTAGAGAATAGGATTCTATTTGGCACACAGCCTAAGTTTATTATGTTTCCAGTTTCCAAGACATTTGATATTGTAATAATTGGGACCCCATACAGAAGCTGTGCAAATTAGGGCCTATTTAGCCTTGGGGGGAGATATAACTATAAACGGCACGGACACCTCACAGACAAAGGCTCCTTTTTGTTTTGTTTTTTTTAACCTGAGGAAAGAAAGAGAGGAAAAGTGATAGAATATCCGTCAATAATCTACACTGGCGGTAGACGAGTAGAGGAGTAGCTAACTCTCTCAAGGTTTTCCTGCTGCTCTGTTGTACATTATTCATCTAGCAGAGAGCCAGAGGGCTCGTCATTGACCTCAGCACCTCACAACAAAAACCCTTCATGGCATGCATACCAAATGGAACCCTGTTCCCTTCATAGCACACTGCTTTAGACCAGGGCCCTATTCCCTGTATAGAACACTGCTTTAGACCAGAGCCCCATTCCCCACATAGTGCACTGCTTTAGACCAGAGCCCCGTTCCCTACATAGTGCACTACTTTAGACCAGAGCCCCATTCCCCACATAGTGCACTGCTTTAGACCAGAGCCCCGTTCCCTACATAGTGCACTACTTTAGACCAGAGCCCCATTCCCCACATAGTGCACTGCTTTAGACCAGAGCCCCGTTCCCTACATAGTGCACTACTTTAGACCAGGGCCCTATTCCCTAGATAGCACACTGCTTTTGACCAGAGCCCTATGGGTCTGTATGAGGGGGGGAGGGGTCCTGGTCAAAAGTAGTGTGCTATGTAGGGAATATGATCCCATTTGGGACGTACACCATGAGATGAAAGAATGCAATGTTTTGTAATTCAACTATTGAGTCCTGAAGTCACACCCCGCCTCCTCCTCCTCCATCCTTACTGCAATTCAATAGTTTGGGATTTTCAACTTCATGCATTATTCATGAGGGTATAGGAGGGGAAAGTCTCTGCTACTTTAGCTTGGTTACTGTTGTCATGGAACCATACTGCCTGTCTGTAAGTCTAACAACATATTATGGGATCAGTACGGTTACTGTTGTCATGGAACCATACTGCCTGTCTGTAAGTCTAACGACATATTATGGGATCAGTACGGTTACTGTTGTCATGGAACCATACTGCCTGTCTGTAAGTCTAACGACATATTATGGGATCAGTACGGTTACTGTTGTCATGGAACCATACTGCCTGTCTGTAAGTCTAACAACATATTATGGGATCAGTACGGTTACTGTTGTCATGGAACCATACTGCCTGTCTGTAAGTCTAACGACATATTATGGGATCAGTACGGTTACTGTTGTCATGGAACCATACTGCCTGGTCTGTAAGTCTAACAACATATTATGGGATCAGTACGGTTACTGTTGTCATGGAACCATACTGCCTGTCTGTCTGTAAGTCTAACGACATATTATGGGATCAGTACGGTTACTGTTGTCATGGAACCATACTGTCTGTCTGTCTGTAAGTCTAACGACATATTATGGGATCAGTACGGTTACTGTTGTCATGGAACCATACTGTCTGTCTGTAAGTCTAACAACATATTATGGGATCAGTACGGTTACTGTTGTCATGGAACCATACTGCCTGTCTGTCTGTAAGTCTAACGACATATTATGGGATCAGTACGGTTACTGTTGTCATGGAACCATACTGCCTGTCTGTCTGTCAGTCTAACAACATATTATGGGATCAGTACGGTTACTGTTGTCATGGAACCATACTGCCTGTCTGTCAGTCTAACGACATATTATGGGATCAGTACGGTTACTGTTGTCATGGAACCATACTGCCTGTCTGTCAGTCTAACAACATATTATGGGATCAGTACGGTTACTGTTGTCATGGAACCATACTGCCTGTCTGTAAGTCTAACAACATATTATGGGATCAGTACGGTTACTGTTGTCATGGAACCATACTGCCTGTCTGTCTGTTAGTCTAACGACATATTATGGGATCAGTACGGTTACTGTTGTCATGGAACCATACTGCCTGCCTGTCTGTTAGTCTAACGACATATTATGGAATCAGTACGGTTACTGTTGTCATGGAACCATACTGCCTGTCTGTAAGTCTAACGACATATTATGGGATCAGTACGGTTACTGTTGTCATGGAACCATACTGCCTGTCTGTCAGTCTAACGACATATTATGGGATCAGTACGGTTACTGTTGTCATGGAACCATACTGCCTGCCTGTCTGTCAGTCTAACAACATATTATGGGATCAGTACGGTTACTGTTGTCATGGAACCGTACTGCCTGTCTGTCTGTTAGTCTAACGACATATTATGGGATCAGTACGGTTACTGTTGTCATGGAACCGTACGTCCTGTCTGTCTGTAAGTCTAACGACATATTATGGGATCAGTACGGTTACTGTTGTCATGGAACCATACTGACTGTCTGTCTGTAAGTCTAACGACATATTATGGAATCAGTACGGTTACTGTTGTCATGGAACCATACTGCCTGTCTGTAAGTCTAACAACATATTATGGGATCAGTACGGTTACTGTTGTCATGGAACCATACTGTCTGTCTGTAAGTCTAACGACATATTATGGGATCAGTTCGGTTACTGTTGTCATGGAACCATACTGCCTGTCTGTCTGTAAGTCTAACGACATATTATGGAATCAGTACGGTTACTGTTGTCATGGAACCATACTGCCTGTCTGTAAGTCTAACGACATATTATGGAATCAGTACGGTTACTGTTGTCATGGAACCATACTGCCTGTCTGTCTGTAAGTCTAACAACATATTATGGGATCAGTACGGTTACTGTTGTCATGGAACCATACTGTCTGTCTGTAAGTCTAACGACATATTATGGGATCAGTACGGTTACTGTTGTCATGGAACCATACTGCCTGTCTGTAAGTCTAACGACATATTATGGGATCAGTACGGTTACTGTTGTCATGGAACCATACTGCCTGTCTGTAAGTCTAACAACATATTATGGGATCAGTACGGTTACTGTTGTCATGGAACCATACTGCCTGTCTGTCTGTAAGTCTAACAACATATTATGGGATCAGTACGGTTACTGTTGTCATGGAACCATACTGCCTGTCTGTCTGTAAGTCTAACAACATATTATGGGATCAGTACGGTTACTGTTGTCATGGAACCATACTGCCTGTCTGTAAGTCTAACGACATATTATGGGATCAGTACGGTTACTGTTGTCATGGACCCATACTGCCTGTCTGTAAGTCTAACAACATATTATGGGATCAGTACGGTTACTGTTGTCATGGAACCATACTGCCTGTCTGTAAGTCTAACGACATATTATGGGATCAGTACGGTTACTGTTGTCATGGAACCATACTACCTGTCTGTCTGTAAGTCTAACGACATATTATGGGATCAGTACGGTTACTGTTGTCATGGAACCATACTGCCTGTCTGTCTGTCAGTCTAACAACATATTATGGGATCAGTACGGTTACTGTTGTCATGGAACCATACTGCCTGTCTGTCAGTCTAACGACATATTATGGGATCAGTACGGTTACTGTTGTCATGGAACCATACTGCCTGTCTGTCAGTCTAACAACATATTATGGGATCAGTACGGTTACTGTTGTCATGGAACCATACTGCCTGTCTGTCAGTCTAACGACATATTATGGGATCAGTACGGTTACTGTTGTCATGGAACCATACTGCCTGTCTGTCAGTCTAACAACATATTATGGGATCAGTACGGTTACTGTTGTCATGGAACCATACTGCCTGTCTGTCTGTTAGTCTAACGACATATTATGGGATCAGTACGGTTACTGTTGTCATGGAACCATACTGCCTGTCTGTTAGTCTAACGACATATTATGGGATCAGTACGGTTACTGTTGTCATGGAACCATACTGCCTGTCTGTAAGTCAAACAACATATTATGGGATCAGTACGGTTACTGTTGTCATGGAACCATACTGCCTGCCTGTCTGTAAGTCTAACAACATATTATGGGATCAGTACGGTTACTGTTGTCATGGAACCATACTGCCTGTCTGTCAGTCTAACAACGTATTATGGGATCAGTACGGTTACTGTTGTCATGGAACCATACTGCCTGTCTGTAAGTCTAACGACATATTATGGGATCAGTACGGTTACTGTTGTCATGGAACCACACTGCCTGTCTGTCAGTCTAACGACATATTATGGGATCAGTACGGTTACTGTTGTCATGGAACCATACTGCCTGTTTGTCTGTAAGTCTAACGACATATTATGGGATCAGTACGGTTACTGTTGTCATGGAACCATACTGCCTGCCTGTCTGTCAGTCTAACAACATATTATGGGATCAGTACGGTTACTGTTGTCATGGAACCATACTGCCTGTCTGTTAGTCTAACGACATATTATGGGATCAGTACGGTTACTGTTGTCATGGAACCGTACTGCCTGTCTGTCTGTTAGTCTAACGACATATTATGGGATCAGTACGGTTACTGTTGTCATGGAACCGTACTGCCTGTCTGTCTGTAAGTCTAACGACATATTATGGGATCAGTACGGTTACTGTTGTCATGGAACCATACTGCCTGTCTGTAAGTCTAACAACATATTATGGGATCAGTACGGTTACTGTTGTCATGGAACCATACTGCCTGTCTGTAAGTCTAACGACATATTATGGAATCAGTACGGTTACTGTTGTCGTGGAACCATACTGCCTGTCTGTCAGTCTAACAACATATTATGGGATCAGTACGGTTACTGTTGTCATGGAACCATCCTGCCTATCTGTAAATCTAACTATCATAACAAATACGCGGTCTGGCTAGAGTGAAACCTCTTCAGCAAATATGGGTAAACACCCGGGTGTCAAATCCCCCTTCCTTCCAGCCAGTACCTGCCACTTAGTGACTGGTTATTGATGTAGAATCCAATTATCTAGCACCGGTGAAAGGGCCAACGGCTTCATTTGGGTTTTAGATGAACTAAGAGGCCAAGGCACTTCGGTTAAACTTAAGAGCTACAATTGACAATGTTTTAGTCCAATAGTAACGGCGGGCGGTGGCGTCGAGTGTTGACACTCGTTCCTAAGAGCCGTTAAGGCTCGGTGCTTTTATAAAGTACATCATTGTATCACTTCGAATTAGTGTAAATTAGTGTAATTGTATAATGTGTTCTTCAGGGGCAATGTAGCAACCGCTTGTTGGGCTCTCCAGACAGTCTCGAAATGGCACCCTATTCCCTACATGGTGCACTACTTTTGACCTGAGCCCTAGTTCATTCTACAGGGAATAGGGAGCCATTTAGGACGGAGTCATGCGGAAGCCAACCCCTTTTAGCTTGTAATTGCAGATACTCATACTTT
>NC_138307.1:85024118-85056618 GCF_965601325.2 Salmo salar | reverse complement strand
CAGTGGTACGGTATCAGACCCTTGGGGATCCCAGTCTATTGTAACAGTGGTACAGTATCAGACCCCTGGGGATCCCAGTCTATTGTAACAGTGGTACAGTATCAGACCCCTGGGGATCCCAGTCTATTGTAACAGTGGTACAGTATCAGACCCCTGGGGATCCCAGTCTATTGTAACAGTGGTACGGTATCAGACCCCTGGGGATCCCAGTCTATTGTAACAGTGGTACGGTATCAGACCCCTGGGGATCCCAGTCTATTGTAACAGTGGTACAGTATCAGACCCCTGGGGATCCCAGTCTATTGTAACAGTGGTACAGTATCAGACCCCTGGGGATCCCAGTCTATTATAACAGTGGTACAGTATCAGACCCCTTGGGGATCCCAGTCTATTGTAACAGTGGTACAGTATCAGACCCCTGGGGATCCCAGTCTATTGTAACAGTGGTACGGTATCAGACCCCTGGGGATCCCAGTCTATTGTAACAGTGGTACGGTATCAGACCCCTGGGGATCCCAGTATATTGTAACAGTGGTACGGTATCAGACCCCTGGGGATCCCAGTCTATTGTAACAGTGGTACAGTATCAGACCCCTGGGGATCCCAGTCTATTGTAACAGTGGTACAGTATCAGACCCCTGGGGATCCCAGTCTATTGTAACAGTGGTACGGTATCAGACCCCTGGGGATCCCAGTCTATTGTAACAGTGGTACAGTATCAGACCCCTGGGGATCCCAGTCTATTGTAACAGTGTTACAGTATCAGACCCCTGGGGATCCCAGTCTATTGTAACAGTGTTACAGTATCAGACCCCTGGGGATCCCAGTCTATTGTAACAGTGGCACAGTATCAGACCCTTGGGGATCCCAGTCTATTGTAACAGTGGTACAGTATCAGACCCCTGGGGATCCCAGTCTATTGTAACAGTGGTACAGTATCAGACCCCTGGGGATCCCAGTCTATTGTAACAGTGGTACGGTATCAGACCCCTGGGGATCCCAGTCTATTGTAACAGTGGTACAGTATCAGACCCCTGGGGATCCCAGTCTATTGTAACAGTGGTACAGTATCAGACCCCTGGGGATCCCAGTCTATTGTAACAGTGGTACAGTATCAGACCCCTGGGGATCCCAGTATATTGTAACAGTGTTACAGTATCAGACCCCTGGGGATCCCAGTCTATTGTAACAGTGGCACAGTATCAGACCCCTGGGGATCCCAGTATATTGTAACAGTGTTACAGTATCAGACCCCTGGGGATCCCAGTCTATTGTAACAGTGGCACAGTATCAGACCCTTGGGGATCCCAGTCTATTGTAACAGTGGCACAGTATCAGACCCTTGGGGATCCCAGTCTATTGTAACAGTGGTACAGTATCAGACCCGCTTCATCATAACAAACTTTATTTTTTGCTTTCTTTAATTTCATTATAATGTTGTTTTCTTTCTCTAGAGATGTTTTGTCTTTTACTTCAAAGTAAATCTATTTTTATTATTGTGATGCGTTATGAGGAGGTGTGTGTGTGTGTGTGTGTGTGTGTGTGTGTGTGTGTGTGTGTGTGTGTGTGTGTGTGTGTGTGTGTGTGTGTGTGTGTGTGTGTAGTAATTACTATGATTCTCCTTCCCCTTCAAAATGAACGTCATAGCTCAACTCAACAATCGCCAATTACATTATTGCAAATGATGCTTGAAGGCAGAGAACTTTGGCCTCCCTATAATTTCAGCACCAAAATATTTCTCCTGAATACAGAATAGCTATTTCCATTTTTTATTTTTTTTTTGTCTGTAGAAACTAATTGTCTTGTAAAGAAAACCAAGATGTCATAAAGATAATCCATCAGTCACCGTCTGGGTCCCACTTCAAACAAACCACCTTGCCATGACCCTTGTTGCCATGACCCTTGTTGCCATGACCCTTGTTGCGATGACCCTTGTTGCCATGACCCTTGTTGCCATGACCCTTGTTGTCATGACCCCTGTGTCACGTCCTGACCAGTAAAAGGGGTTATTTGTCATTATAGTTGGTCAGGGCATGGCAGGGGGGTGTTTGTTTTGTGTGTTTGGGTATTGTGGGTTTAGGTTCTAGTTTTCTTATTTCTATGTTTAAATCTAGCTTTTCTATTTCTATGTGAGTTTTGACAATGACCTCCAATTAGAAGCAGCTGGTTGTTGTTGTCTCTGATTGGAGGCCATATTTAGTTGTGTTTGTTTTCACTGTTTTTTTGTGGGTGGTTGTTTCTAGTATAGTCTGTGCACCTTACTGGACTGTTTTTGTCGTTTGTTTATTTTTGATTAAGTGTTTTCTTTAATAAAATAAGACTTTACCCACTGCGTTTTGGTCCCCCTTCAACGAGGCTTGTGACACCTTGTCCAATCATCCAAATGTACTTTTCTTATAAATTGTTTGTGAGAAATCTATGAAAAGATTTTAAGTGGGACCAACAGGTGTAATCAAACCTCTCTGATGTATGGTTGGAGCCTGATTTGGTAAAGAGCTGTAGGTCATTTAGCTTTACATAGTAACTGTCAAATTACAAAAATGACATACTCTTGAACTGAATGAAATAGTTACTAGTAAGTTTAAATAGTAATGAATCATACCACTAATGTTTTCCCTAGAGAGTCAGCCATATCACACAGAACAGCATGTGACCTCCTGACCTCTCCTCTCTCTACTGTAACACAGGACACCATGTGACCTCCTGACCTCTCCTCTCTCTACTGTAACACAGAACAGCATGCGACCTCCTGACCTCTCCTCTCTCTACTGTAACGCAGAACACCATGTGACCTCCTGACCTCTCCTCTCTCTACTGTAACACAGGACACCATGTGACCTCCTGACCTCTCCTCTCTCTACTGTAACACAGAACAGCATGCGACCTCCTGACCTCTCCTCTCTCTACTGTAACGCAGAACACCATGTGACCTCCTGACCTCTCCTCTCTCTACTGTAACGCAGAACACCATGTGACCTCCTGACCTCTCCTCTCTCTACTGTAACACAGAACGCCATGTGACCTCCTGACCTCTCCCCTCTCTACTGTAACACAGAACGCCATGTGACCTCCTGACCTCTCCTCTCTCTACTGTAACTCTGTGTCTGAGGTCATCATGATATCCCCACGCTTATCCATGTCGTGTGTGTGTGTGTGCGTGCGTGCGTGCGTGTGTGTGTGTGTGTGTGCGTGCGTGCGTGCGTGCGTGCGTGCGTGTGTGTGTGTGTGTGTGTGTGTGTGTGTGTCACCACGTCTCCCTCTATTAGTCACTTTGTTTTAACATTTCTAGAAGAGACAAACGCAATACTGAATATTAAAAGACGTTCATTTTTAATGATGTCTTGATTTTAATAATGTCTGGACGTATGCTTCAGGGTTAGTACACAGTGCGCTGATAGAGATGTCCTCATTGAATGGAGTCATACAGTGGACGTATGACAGGCGCTGGCACCGGCACAGTTAAAGCTCTGTCTATTTCAAGTGCTCGGATGCTCGGCTTACTTGAAAGAGAAGGAAATCTTGTTTCATTATGAGATCAAGGAAACATCTCATCCGTTATGAGATCAAGGAAACATCTCATCCGTTATGAGGTCAAGGAAACATCTCGTCCGTTATGAGGTCAAGGAAACATCTCGTCCGTTATGAGGTCAAGGAAACATCTCGTCCGTTATGAGGTCAAGGAAACATCTCGTCCGTTATGAGGTCAAGGAAACATCTCGTCCGTTATGAGGTCAAGGAAACATCTCATCCGTTATGAGGTCAAGGAAACATCTCATCCGTTATGAGGTCAAGGAAACATCTCGTCCGTTATGAGGTCAAGGAAACATCTCATCCGTTATGAGGTCAAGGAAACATCTCGTCCGTTATGAGGTCAAGGAAACATCTCGTCCGTTATGAGGTCAAGGAAACATCTCGTCCGTTATGAGGTCAAGGAAACATCTCGTCCGTTATGAGGTCAAGGAAACATCTCATCCGTTATGAGGTCAAGGAAACATCTCAGAGTTCTCAGAGGTCTGCATGCATGTGTGTGTATGTCGGGGAGGTTGTGTTTAAGATAGCGACATATTAAGAGTTTATTTGTATGGTGCTGTAAAATCTGTGCCAGTTACTGGTAGCTTTGGGAAATCTATTATGACCTTATTCAAATCAGTTAAATGTCCCTCATTATCAATCCTTTAATGAGAGAGACAGAGACAGACAGAGACACAGACAAAGACACAGAGAGAGACACACAGAGAGAGACACAGAGACAGACAGAGAGGGAGAGAGATTGAGACAGAGAGAGAGACAGAGAGAGAGACAGAGAGAAAGAGAGAGAGACAGAGAGAGAGACAGAGAGGGAGAGAGATTGAAAGAGAGGCAGAGAGAGAGACAGAGAGGAAGAGAGATTGAGACAGAGAGAGAGACAGAGAGGGAGAGATAGAGAGGCAGCGAGAGAGACAGAGAGAGAGAGAGAGACAGAGACAGACAGACAGAGAGAATTTTCCCAAACAATGTACTGAGCAAATGTCAAATTGGATTTTTACCACGTATTCACCCTAATTGACAAATAAACAAACCAAAACAAAGGCAAAGTCTTCTCATGCTTTGTTGATAAAAAAAATAAGCTTTCGACTCAATTTGGCATGAGGGTCTGCTATACAAATTGATGGAAAGTGTTGTTGGGGGAAAAACATACGACATTATAAAATCCATGTATACAAACAACAAGTTTGAGGTTAAAATTGGCAAAAACATTTATTTCCACTGGGATGCAGTTTCAGCCTTACCCTCTTCAACATATACAGTACCCGTCAATAGTTTGGAAACCTACTCATTCAAGGGTTTTTCCTTCTATTTTGACTATTTTCTTCATAGTGAAGACATTAAAACTCCGAAATAACACATGGAATCATGTAGAAATCAAAAAAGTGTTAAACAAATCAAAATATATTTTATATTGTAGATTCTTCAAAGTAGCCACCCTTTGCCTTGATGACAGCTTTGCACACTCTTGGCATTCTCTCAACCAGCTTCATGAGGTAGTCACCTGGAATGCTTTTCCAACAGTCTTGAAGGAGTTCTTCACTATTATTCTACAATGTAGAAAATAGTAAAAAATAAAGAAAAACCCTGGAATTGGTAGGTGTGTCCAAACTTTTGACTGGTACTGTATGTCAATGAATTGGCGAGGACATTAGAACAGCCTGCAGCACCCGGACTCACCCTACTAGAATCTGAAGTCAAATGTCTGCTGTTTGCTGATGATCTGGTGGTTCTATCTGTCACGCCCTGACCATAGAGAGCCTTGATTCGCTATGGTGTTTAGGTCAGAGCGTGACGAGGGGGCGTGTTCTAGTCATTCTATTTCTATGTTGTTGCGTTGTATGGTTAGAGGCAGCTGGTAATCATTGCCTCTAATTGGGGATCATATTTAGGAAGCCCTTTTCTCCCACCTGCTTTGTGGGATATTGTTTTGTTGAGTGCTGATGTGCGCTCTGTTTGTTCACGGTCGGTGTTTGTTTGTTTGTTTGTTTGTTTGTTTGTTTGTTTATTGTTTGTTGTAGTTTCACATTGGATTAAAAGTATGTGGAACTCTAATCACGCTGCGCCTTGGTCCGTCTTTCCTCACGATCGTGACACTGTCACCGACCAAGGAGGGCCTACAGCAGCACCTACAATTGAAGTCAGAAGTTTACAAACACAGGTTGGAGTCATTAAAACTCGTTTTTCAACCACTCCACAAATTTCTTGTTAACAAACTATAGTTTTGGCAAGTCAGTTGGGACATCTACTTTGTGCATGACACAAGTAATTTTTCCAACAATTGTTTACAGACAGATTATTTCACTTATAATTCACTGTATCACAATTCCAGTGGGTCAGAAGTTAACATACACTAAGTTGACTGTGCCTTTAAACAGCTTGGAACATTCCAGAAAATGATGTCATGGCTTTAGAAGCTTCTGATAGGCCAATTGACATAATTTGAGTCAATTGAAGGTGTACCTGTGGATGTATTTCAAGGCCTACCTTCAAACTCAGTGCCTCTTTGCTTGACATCTTGGGAAAATCAAAAGAAATCAGCCAAGACCTCAGAAAAAATGATGGACCTCCACAAGTCTGTTTCATCCTTGGGAACAATTTCCAAACGCCTGAAGGTACCATGTTTATCTGTACAAACAATAGTACACAAGTATAAACACCATGGGACCACGCAGCCGTCATACCACTCAAGAAGTCTCCTAGACTTTGGTGCGAAAAGTGCAAATCAATTGTCATGACGTTGGCCTGTGGGTAAGGTTTATGACCCCCCCATAAATACCTTTCTCCCTTCCCCTCTCTCTCTGACCCTACTGAAGGACTCTTGAATAGCATTTGTTAAAAATAGAGAGTCTGGGAACATCAAACAAGTGGGGGGAAAGGAACCATATTTTGGTAATAGAACCAGTTGTAAATATGCGTTGGAACTTAATGAGTATGATGTCAGTTCGGTTGTCATCAGAGACATTATGACTGATGACAGGATGACATAAACTGTACCTGGGAAAGTCTACATATTCTAGTTATCAAATTCACATCGAACTGTTGTGCAAGTTAAATGTTTGATATTGAAACTGTTTGTTAAAAGATTAAATGTAATTTTAGCTTCCAAATGAGAGAATTGGGTTTTCATAAGGAAAGTGCCCTGCTTAATCAGTGGCCCGCCCCTGTGAAGAGACAGGGGTTATAAACGATGAAACACACCCTTCTCCCCTCGCCACTATATAAGACAATGACACAATGTAACCAGGGTTCCACTACGTGATGTCTGCAGCCTCTGCGTTAAAAGGACACATGTCAAATACAGAACTAAGCCAACTTCAGCGTGAGCTTTGGTGGAGAATGGTATGAACTTTGAACCCTTATTCACTACAGAAGTGATGCTTCCTAGCCGTTGAGTTAGCAGCGGCCGCTGTAGACGTGGGCTAGGAAAGGACGGACGACGGATCCAGTCTAACACACAACGAAGATACTACTAAGTATCCAATTTACCACCAGAGACATTCTTCCGGGGACAAGAAGATCTGTTGGCCAACCCGGCCAGCATCTACGACCAACCTACCGAAGCGCAGCTCAGAGTAAATATTTATTGCATTTTCCTTTTCCAAATGGGTGGTAATTTAGAATGCATAAGATAATGTATTTACGATAGCATAGCTGCTTTCTTTGTTCCTCAGTCTTCCCGCTCTTTCATTCAAGCCCATCCCCCTTTCTTTGTGTAACAAGCCGCCATGTCAGCTCCGTCCACCAGGGACGTTTTCTGTATGACATAATTTGCATTCTGTGTATATGTAATTCTGTGTGATTAGTTTAGGTATTTGGTAAATAAATAATTAAACCCAATTTTGTATTGCTGATTCAACCTGTTAGCCAGGGTTCGTGAAGATAACCAAGAATTTACAACTTACATTATGAGACTGAAAATAAGGTGACGATTAATATTGACTGCTATCGATGTAAAATAATACTATGTTTTTAAGAGTTTATTCGGAAGATAACGGCTCTATAAACACTCTTCCGTGGTGTCCCGACTTTCTAGTTAATTACATTTACATGATTAGCTAATCAGGTGATATTAGTTACAGAGAAAGGATTTTATAGGATAGCATGTCATATCACTTAATCCGGCATAGCCAAAGACACGACACAATCAACAACAGCAAAGGACCTTGTGAAGATGCTGGAGGAAACAGCTACAAAAGTATCTATATCCACAGTAAAATGAGTCATATATCGACATAACCCGAAAGGCCGCTCAGCAAGGAAGAAGCCACTGCTCCAAAACCACCACAAAAAAGCCAGACTATGGTTTGCAACTACACATGGGGACAAAGATTGTACTTTTTGGAGAAATGTCCTCTGGTCTGATGAAACAAAAATAGAACTGTTTGTCCATAATGACCATTGTTATGTTTGGAGGAAAAAGGGGGAGGCTTGCAAGCCGAAGAACACCATCCCAACTGTGAAGCACGGGGTTGGCAGCATCATGTTGTGGAGGAGCTTTGCTGCAGGAGGGACTGGTGCACTTCACAAAATGGATGGCATCATGAGGGAGGAAAATTATGTGGATATATTGAAGCAAAATCTCAAGACATCAGTCAGGAAGTTAAAGCTTGGTCGCAAATGGGTCTTCCAAATGGACAATGACCCCAAGCGTACTTCCAAAGTTGTGGCAAAATGGCTTAAGGACAACAAAGTCAAGGTATTGGAGTGGCCATCACAAAGCCCTGACCTCAATCCAACAGAAAATGTGTGGGCAGAACTGAAAAAGTGTGTGCGAGCAAGGAGGCCTACAAACCTGACTCAGTTACACCAGCTCTGTCAGGAGGAATGGGCCAAAATGCACCCAACTTATTGTGGGAAGCTTGTGGAAGGGTACCCGAAACGTTTGACCCAAGTTAAACAATTTAAAGGCAATGCTACCAAATACTAATTGAGTGTATGTAAACTTCTGACCCACTGGGAATGTGATGAAAGAAATAAAAGCTGAAATAAATCATTATCTCTACTATTATTCTGACATGTCACATTCTTAAAATAAAGTGGTGATCCTAACTGACCTAAGACAGGGAATTTTTACTAGGATTAAATGTCAGGAATTATGAAAAACTGAGTTTAAATGTATTTGGCTAAGGTGTATGTTAACTTCCGACTTCAACTGTAGATCTTCTGCACATGTTCTGCCAGACCTGGGCCCTGACAGTAAATCTCAGTAAGACAATAATGGTGTTCCAAAAAAAGGTCCAGTCGCCAGGACCACAAATACAAATTCCATCTAGACACCGTTGCCCTAGAGCACACAAAAACTATACAAACCTTGGCCTAAACATCAGCGCCACAGGTAACTTCCATCAAGCTGTGAACGAGCTGAGAGACAAGGCAAGAAGGGCCTTCTATGCCATCAAAAGGAACATAAAATTCAACATACAAATTAGGATCTGGCAAAAAATACTTGAATCAGTTATAGAATCCATTACCCTTTATGGTTGTGAGGTCTGGCGTCCGCTCACCAACCAGGAATTCACAAAATGAGACAAACACCAAATTGAGACTCTGCGTGCATAATTTTGCAAAAATATCGTCTTTGTACAACGTAAAACACCAAATAATTCATGCAGAGCAGAATTAGGCCGATACCCACTAATTATCAAAATCCAGAAAAGAGCCGTTAAATTCTACAACCACCTGAAAGGAAGCGATTCCCAAACCTTCCATAACAAAGCCATCACCTACAGAGAGATGAACCTGGAGGAGAGTTCCCTAAGCAAGCTGATCCTGGGGCTCTGTTCACAAACACAAATACAGAAGGCAGACCTGTCTCTCAAGAGAAGACAGGCTATGTGCACAATGCCCACAAAATGAGGTGGAAACTGAGCTGCACTTCCTAACCTCCTGACAAATGTATGATCATATTTCAGACACACATTTCCCTCAGATTACACAGATCCACAAAGAACTTGGAAACAAATACAATTTTGATAAACTCCCATATCTACTGGGTGAAATACCACAGTGTTCCATCACAGCAGCAAGATTTGTGACCTGTTGCCACAAGAAAAGGTCAACCAGTGAAGAACAATCACCATTGTAAATACAACCCATATTTATGTTGATTTATTTTCCCTTTTGTACTTTTTGTACATCGTTACAACACTGTATATATACATAATATGACATTTGTAATGTCTTTATTCTTCTGGAACTTTTGTGAGTTTAATGTTACTGTTCATTTCTATTGTTTATTTCACTTGTGTATATTGTCTACTTCACTTGCTTTGGCAATGTTAACATATGTTTCCCATGCCAATAAAGCCCCTTAAATTGAGAGACGGAGAGAGACCAAAGTAGGATTTTCTCCACTTTTCAAGTAAAGGCTTGTCAGATGAAACCTGGTCATTTAAAGGGAGATTACGTTGCAGTGTGGTGGTGGTGGTGTGTGTTTGGTAGTGTGTGTGTGTGTGTGTGTGTGTTTGGTAGTGTGTGTGTGTGTTTGGTAGTGTGTGTGTGTGTATGTTTGGTAGTGTGTGTGTTTGTGTGTTTGGTAGTGTGTGTGTGTGTGTATGTTTGGTAGTGTGTGTGTGTATGTTTGGTAGTGTGTGTGTGTGTGTGTTTGGTAGTGTGTGTGTTTGTGTGTTTGGTAGTGTGTGTGTGTGTTTGGTAGTGTGTGTGTGTGTATGTTTGGTAGTGTGTGTGTTTGTGTGTTTGGTAGTGTGTGTGTGTGTGTATGTTTGGTAGTGTGTGTGTGTGTGTATGTTTGGTAGTGTGTGTGTGTGTGTGTTTGGTAGTGTGTGTGTTTGTGTGTTTGGTAGTGTGTGTGTGTGTATGTTTGGTAGTGTGTGTGTTTGTGTGTTTGGTAGTGTGTGTGTGTGTGTATGTTTGGTAGTGTGTGTGTGTATGTTTGGTAGTGTGTGTGTGTGTGTGTTTGGTAGTGTGTGTGTGTATGTTTGGTAGTGTGTGTGTGTGTGTGTTTGGTAGTGTGTGTGTGTGTGTTTGGTAGTGTGTGTGTGTGTTTGGTAGTGTGTGTGTGTATGTGTGTATGTTTGGTAGTGTGTGTGTGTATGTGTGTATGTTTGGTAGTGTGTGTGTGTGTGTTTGGTAGTGTGTGTGTGTGTTTGGTAGTGTGTGTGTGTGTGTGTGTGTGTTTGGTAGTGTGTGTGTGTATGTGTGTATGTTTGGTAGTGTGTGTGTGTGTGTTTGGTAGTGTGTGTGTGTGTTTGGTAGTGTGTGTGTGTGTGTGTGTGTGTGTGTGTGTGTGTGTGTGTGTGTGTGTGTGTGTGTGTGTGTGTGTGTGGTAGTGTGTGGTAGTGTGTGGTAGTGTGTGTATGTGGTTAACATATTAGAGAGAACACACTTAAATTCACACAGGACACATGAAACATCAGAGATCAGCCCTGGTCCCCTGCCTGTTTACATCAGGTAACATGTAGAGATCAGCCCTGGTCCCCTGCCTGTTTACATCAGGTAACATCATGAAACATGTAGAGATCAGCCCTGGTCCCCTGCCTGTTTACATCAGGTAACATCATGTAACATGTAGAGATCAGCCCTGGTCCCCTGCCTGTTTACATCATGTAACATCATGAAACATGTAGAGATCAGCCCTGGTCCCCTGCCTGTTTACATCAGGTAACATGTAGAGATCAGCCCTGGTCCCCTGCCTGTTTACATCAGGTAACATCATGAAACATGTAGAGATCAGCCCTGGTCCCTGCCTGTTTACATCAGGTAACATGTAGAGATCAGCCCTGGTCCCTGCCTGTTTACATCAGGTAACATGTAGAGATCAGCCCTGGTCCCCTGCCTGTTTACATCAGGTAACATCATGAAACATGTAGAGATCAGCCCTGGTCCCCTGCCTGTTTACATCAGGTAACATGTAGAGATCAGCCCTGGTCCCCTGCCTGTTTACATCAGGTAACATCATGAAACATGTAGAGATCAGCCCTGGTCCCCTGCCTGTTTACATCAGGTAACATGTAGAGATCAGCCCTGGTCCCCTGCCTGTTTACATCAGGTAACATCATGAAACATGAAGAGATCAGCCCTGGTCCCCTGCCTGTTTACATCAGGTAACATGTAGAGATCAGCCCTGGTCCCTGCCTGTTTACATCAGGTAACATCATGAAACATGTAGAGATCAGCCCTGGTCCCCTGCCTGTTTACATCAGGTAACATGTAGAGATCAGCCCTGGTCCCTGCCTGTTTACATCAGGTAACATGTAGAGATCAGCCCTGGTCCCTGCCTGTTTACATCAGGTAACATCATGAAATATGTAGAGATCAGCCCTGGCCCCCTGCCTGTTTACATCAGGTAACATCATGAAACATGTAGAGATCAGCCCTGGTCCCCTGCCTGTTTACATCAGGTAACATGTAGAGATCAGCCCTGGTCCCCTGCCTGTTTACATCAGGTAACATCATGAAACATGTAGAGATCAGCCCTGGTCCCCTGCCTGTTTACATCAGGTAACATCATGAAACATGTTGTAGAGATCAGCCCTGGTCCCCTGCCTGTTTACATCAGGTAACATCATGAAATATGTAGAGATCAGCCCTGGTCCCCTGCCTGTTTACATCAGGTAACATCATGAAACATGTAGAGATCAGCCCTGGTCCCCTGCCTGTTTACATCATGTAACATGTAGAGATCAGCCCTGGTCCCCTGCCTGTTTACACCAGGTAACATGTAGAGATCAGCCCTGGTCCCTGCCTGTTTACATCAGGTAACATCATGAAACATGTAGAGATCAGCCCTGGTCCCCTGCCTGTTTACATCATGTAACATGAAGAGATCAGCCCTGGTCCCTGCCTGTTTACATCAGGTAACATGAAGAGATCAGCCCTGGTCCCCTGCCTGTTTACATCAGGTAACATCATGAAACATGTAGAGATCAGCCCTGGTCCCCTGCCTGTTTACATCAGGTAACATGTAGAGATCAGCCCTGGTCCCCTGCCTGTTTACATCAGGTAACATCATGTAACATGTAGAGATCAGCCCTGGTCCCCTGCCTGTTTACATCAGGTAACATCATGAAACACATGTAGAGATCAGCCCTGGTCCCCTGCCTGTTTACATCATGAAACATGTAGAGATCAGCCCTGGTCCCTGCCTGTTTACATCAGGTAACATCATGAAACATGTTGTAGAGATCAGCCCTGGTCCCCTGCCTGTTTACATCAGGTAACATGTAGAGATCAGCCCTGGTCCCCTGCCTGTTTACATCAGGTAACATGTAGAGATCAGCCCTGGTCCCTGCCTGTTTACATCACGGAACCTCATGAAACATGTAGAGATCAGACCTGGTCCCTGCCTGTTTACATCAGGTAACATGTAGAGATCAGCCCTGGTGCCTGCCTGTTTACATCATGTAACATGTAGAGATCAGCCCTGGTCCCCTGCCTGTTTACACCAGGTAACATGTAGAGATCAGCCCTGGTCCCTGCCTGTTTACATCAGGTAACATGTAGAGATCAGCCCTGGTCCCCTGCCTGTTTACATCAGGTAACATGTAGAGATCAGCCCTGGTCCCCTGCCTGTTTACATCAGGTAACATCATGAAACATGTAGAGATCAGCCCTGGTCCCCTGCCTGTTTACATCAGGTAACATGTAGAGATCAGCCCTGGTCCCCTGCCTGTTTACATCAGGTAACATCATGAAACATGTAGAGATCAGCCCTGGTCCCTGCCTGTTTACATCAGGTAACATCATGAAACATGTAGAGATCAGCCCTGGTCCCCTGCCTGTTTACATCAGGTAACATCATGAAACATGTAGAGATCAGCCCTGGTCCCCTGCCTGTTTACATCATGTAACATCATGAAACATGTAGAGATCAGCCCTGGTCCCCTGCCTGTTTACATCAGGTAACATCATGAAACATGTAGAGATCAGCCCTGGTCCCTGCCTGTTTACATCAGGTAACATGTAGAGATCAGCCCTGGTCCCTGCCTGTTTACATCAGGTAACATGTAGAGATCAGCCCTGGTCCCCTGCCTGTTTACATCAGGTAACATCATGAAACATGTAGAGATCAGCCCTGGTCCCCTGCCTGTTTACATCAGGTAACATGTAGAGATCAGCCCTGGTCCCCTGCCTGTTTACATCAGGTAACATCATGAAACATGTAGAGATCAGCCCTGGTCCCCTGCCTGTTTACATCAGGTAACATGTAGAGATCAGCCCTGGTCCCCTGCCTGTTTACATCAGGTAACATCATGAAACATGAAGAGATCAGCCCTGGTCCCCTGCCTGTTTACATCAGGTAACATGTAGAGATCAGCCCTGGTCCCTGCCTGTTTACATCAGGTAACATCATGAAACATGTAGAGATCAGCCCTGGTCCCCTGCCTGTTTACATCAGGTAACATGTAGAGATCAGCCCTGGTCCCTGCCTGTTTACATCAGGTAACATGTAGAGATCAGCCCTGGTCCCCTGCCTGTTTACATCAGGTAACATCATGAAACATGTTGTAGAGATCAGCCCTGGTCCCCTGCCTGTTTACATCAGGTAACATCATGAAATATGTTGTAGAGATCAGCCCTGGTCCCCTGCCTGTTTACATCAGGTAACATCATGAAATATGTAGAGATCAGCCCTGTTCCCCTGCCTGTTTACATCAGGTAACAGGTAGAGATCAGCCCTGGTCCCTGCCTGTTTACATCATGAAACATGTAGAGATCAGCCCTGGCCCCCTGCCTGTTTACATCAGGTAACATCATGAAACATGTAGAGATCTGCCCTGGTCCCCTGCCTGTTTACATCATGAAACATGTAGAGATCAGCCCTGGTCCCCTGCCTGTTTACATCAGGTAACATCATGAAACATGTAGAGATCAGCCCTGGTCCCCTGCCTGTTTACATCATGTAACATCATGAAACATGTAGAGATCAGCCCTGGTCCCCTGCCTGTTTACATCATGTAACATGTAGAGATCAGCCCTGGTCCCCTGCCTGTTTACATCAGGTAACATCATGAAACATGTAGAGATCAGCCCTGGTCCCCTGCCTGTTTACATCAGGTAACATGTAGAGATCAGCCCTGGTCCCCTGCCTGTTTACATCATGAAACATGTAGAGATCAGCCCTGGTCCCTGCCTGTTTACATCAGGTAACATCATGAAACATGTAGAGATCAGCCCTGGTCCCCTGCCTGTTTACATCAGGTAACATGTAGAGATCAGCCCTGGTCCCTGCCTGTTTACATCAGGTAACATCATGAAACATGTAGAGATCAGCCCTGGCCCCCTGCCTGTTTACATCAGGTAACATGTAGAGATCAGCCCTGGTCCCTGCCTGTTTACATCAGGTAACCTCATGAAACATGTAGAGATCAGCCCTGGTCCCCTGCCTGTTTACATCAGGTAACATCATGAAACATGTAGAGATCAGCCCTGGTCCCCTGCCTGTTTACATCAGGTAACATGTAGAGATCAGCCCTGGTCCCCTGCCTGTTTACATCAGGTAACATCATGAAACATGTAGAGATCAGCCCTGGTCCCCTGCCTGTTTACATCATGTAACATGAAGAGATCAGCCCTGGTCCCCTGCCTGTTTACATCAGGTAACATGTAGAGATCAGCCCTGGTCCCTGCCTGTTTACATCAGGTAACATGTAGAGATCAGCCCTGGTCCCTGCCTGTTTACATCATGAAACATGTAGAGATCAGCCCTGGTCCCCTGCCTGTTTACATCAGGTAACATCATGAAACATGTAGAGATCAGCCCTGGTCCCTGCCTGTTTACATCAGGTAACATGTAGAGATCAGCCCTGGTCCCCTGCCTGTTTACATCAGGTAACATCATGAAACATGTAGAGATCAGCCCTGGTCCCCTGCCTGTTTACATCAGGTAACATATAGAGATCAGCCCTGGTCCCTGCCTGTTTACATCAGGTAACATCATGAAACATGTAGAGATCAGCCCTGGTCCCCTGCCTGTTTACATCAGGTAACATCATGAAACATGTAGAGATCAGCCCTGGTCCCTGCCTGTTTACATCAGGTAACATATAGAGATCAGCCCTGGTCCCTGCCTGTTTACATCAGGTAACATCATGAAACATGTAGAGGTCAGCCCTGGTCCCCTGCCTGTTTACATCAGGTAACATCATGAAACATGTAGAGATCAGCCCTGGTCCCCTGCCTGTTTACATCAGGTAACATGTAGAGATCAGCCCTGGTCCCTGCCTGTTTACATCAGGTAACATCATGAAACATGTAGAGATCAGCCCTGGTCCCCTGCCTGTTTACATCAGGTAACATGTAGAGATCAGCCCTGGTCCCTGCCTGTTTACATCAGGTAACATCATGAAACATGTAGAGATCAGCCCTGGCCCCCTGCCTGTTTACATCAGGTAACATGTAGAGATCAGCCCTGGTCCCTGCCTGTTTACATCAGGTAACATCATGAAACATGTAGAGATCAGCCCTGGTCCCTGCCTGTTTACATCAGGCAACATGTAGAGATCAGCCCTGGTCCCCTGCCTGTTTACATCAGGTAACATCATGAAACATGTAGAGATCAGCCCTGGTCCCCTGCCTGTTTACATCAGGTAACATGTAGAGATCAGCCCTGGTCCCTGCCTGTTTACATCAGGTAACATCAGGTAACATGTAGAGATCAGCCCTGGTCCCTGCCTGTTTACATCATGAAACATGTAGAGATCAGCCCTGGTCCCCTGCCTGTTTACATCAGGTAACATGTAGAGATCAGCCCTGGTCCCTGCCTGTTTACATCAGGTAACATCATGAAACATGTAGAGATCAGCCCTGGCCCCCTGCCTGTTTACATCAGGTAACATGTAGAGATCAGCCCTGGTCCCCTGCCTGTTTACATCAGGTAACATCATGAAACATGTAGAGATCAGCCCTGGTCCCCTGCCTGTTTACATCAGGTAACATCATGAAACATGTAGAGATCAGCCCTGGTCCCCTGCCTGTTTACATCAGGTAACATGTAGAGATCAGCCCTGGTCCCTGCCTGTTTACATCATGTAACATCATGAAACATGTAGAGATCAGCCCTGGTCCCTGCCTGTTTACATCAGGTAACATCATGAAACATGTAGAGATCAGCCCTGGTCCCCTGCCTGTTTACATCAGGTAACATGTAGAGATCAGCCCTGGTCCCTGCCTGTTTACATCATGTAACATGTAGAGATCAGCCCTGGTCCCCTGCCTGTTTACATCAGGTAACATGTAGAGATCAGCCCTGGTCCCCTGCCTGTTTACATCAGGTAACATCATGAAACATGTTGTAGAGATCAGCCCTGGTCCCCTGCCTGTTTACATCAGGTAACATCATGAAACATGTAGAGATCAGCCCTGGTCCCCTGCCTGTTTACATCAGGTAACATGTAGAGATCAGCCCTGGTCCCTGCCTGTTTACATCAGGTAACATGTAGAGATCAGCCCTGGTCCCTGCCTGTTTACACCAGGTAACATGTAGAGATCAGCCCTGGTCCCTGCCTGTTTACATCAGGTAACATCATGAAACATGAAGAGATCAGCCCTGGTCCCTGCCTGTTTACACCAGGTAACATGTAGAGATCAGCCCTGGTCCCTGCCTGTTTACATCAGGTAACATCATGAAACATGTAGAGATCAGCCCTGTTCCCCTGCCTGTTTACATCAGGTAACATGTAGAGATCAGCCCTGGTCCCTGCCTGTTTACATCAGGTAACATCATGAAACATGTAGAGATCAGCCCTGGTCCCTGCCTGTTTACATCATGTAACATGTAGAGATCAGCCCTGGTCCCTGCCTGTTTACATCAGGTAACATGTAGAGATCAGCCCTGGTCCCTGCCTGTTTACATCAGGTAACATGTAGAGATCAGCCCTGGTCCCTGCCTGTTTACATCATGTAACATGTAGAGATCAGCCCTGGCCCCCTGCCTGTTTACATCAGGTAACATCATGTAACATGTAGAGATCAGCCCTGGCCCCCTGCCTGTTTACATCAGGTAACATCATGAAACATGTAGAGATCAGCCCTGGTCCCCTGCCTGTTTACATCATGTAACATGTAGAGATCAGCCCTGGTCCCCTGCCTGTTTACATCATGAAACATGTAGAGATCAGCCCTGGTCCCCTGCCTGTTTACATCATGAAACATGTAGAGATCAGCCCTGGTCCCTGCCTGTTTACATCAGGTAACATCATGAAACATGTAGAGATCAGCCCTGGTCCCCTGCCTGTTTACATCATGTAACATGAAGAGATCAGCCCTGGTCCCCTGCCTGTTTACATCATGAAACATGTAGAGATCAGCCCTGGTCCCTGCCTGTTTACATCAGGTAACATCATGAAACATGTAGAGATCAGCCCTGGTCCCTGCCTGTTTACACCAGGTAACATGTAGAGATCAGCCCTGGTCCCCTGCCTGTTTACATCAGGTAACATGTAGAGATCAGCCCTGGTCCCTGCCTGTTTACATCAGGTAACATGTAGAGATCAGCCCTGGTCCCTGCCTGTTTACACCAGGTAACATGTAGAGATCAGCCCTGGTCCCTGCCTGTTTACATCAGGTAACATCATGAAACATGAAGAGATCAGCCCTGGTCCCTGCCTGTTTACACCAGGTAACATGTAGAGATCAGCCCTGGTCCCTGCCTGTTTACATCAGGTAACATCATGAAACATGTAGAGATCAGCCCTGTTCCCCTGCCTGTTTACATCAGGTAACATGTAGAGATCAGCCCTGGTCCCTGCCTGTTTACATCAGGTAACATCATGAAACATGTAGAGATCAGCCCTGGTCCCCTGCCTGTTTACATCAGGTAACATGTAGAGATCAGCCCTGGTCCCTGCCTGTTTACATCATGTAACATGTAGAGATCAGCCCTGGTCCCTGCCTGTTTACATCATGAAACATGTAGAGATCAGCCCTGGTCCCTGCCTGTTTACATCATGTAACATGTAGAGATCAGCCCTGGTCCCTGCCTGTTTACATCAGGTAACATGTAGAGATCAGCCCTGGTCCCTGCCTGTTTACATCAGGTAACATGTAGAGATCAGCCCTGGTCCCTGCCTGTTAACATCATGAAACATGTAGAGATCAGCCCTGGTCCCCTGCCTGTTTACATCATGTAACATGTAGAGATCAGCCCTGGTCCCCTGCCTGTTTACATCATGAAACATGTAGAGATCAGCCCTGGTCCCCTGCCTGTTTACATCATGAAACATGTAGAGATCAGCCCTGGTCCCCTGCCTGTTTACATCAGGTAACATCATGAAACATGTAGAGATCAGCCCTGGTCCCCTGCCTGTTTACATCATGTAACATGTAGAGATCAGCCCTGGTCCCCTGCCTGTTTACATCATGAAACATGTAGAGATCAGCCCTGGTCCCCTGCCTGTTTACATCATGTAACATGAAGAGATCAGCCCTGGTCCCCTGCCTGTTTACATCATGAAACATGTAGAGATCAGCCCTGGTCCCTGCCTGTTTACATCAGGTAACATGTAGAGATCAGCCCTGGTCCCTGCCTGTTTACACCAGGTAACATGTAGAGATCAGCCCTGGTCCCTGCCTGTTTACATCAGGTAACATCATGAAACATGAAGAGATCAGCCCTGGTCCCTGCCTGTTTACACCAGGTAACATGTAGAGATCAGCCCTGGTCCCTGCCTGTTTACATCAGGTAACATCATGAAACATGTAGAGATCAGCCCTGTTCCCCTGCCTGTTTACATCAGGTAACATGTAGAGATCAGCCCTGGTCCCTGCCTGTTTACATCAGGTAACATCATGAAACATGTAGAGATCAGCCCTGGTCCCTGCCTGTTTACATCATGTAACATGTAGAGATCAGCCCTGGTCCCTGCCTGTTTACATCAGGTAACATGTAGAGATCAGCCCTGGTCCCTGCCTGTTTACATCAGGTAACATGTAGAGATCAGCCCTGGTCCCTGCCTGTTTACATCATGAAACATGTAGAGATCAGCCCTGGTCCCCTGCCTGTTTACATCAGGTAACATCATGAAACATGTAGAGATCAGCCCTGGTCCCCTGCCTGTTTACATCATGAAACATGTAGAGATCAGCCCTGGTCCCCTGCCTGTTTACATCATGAAACATGTAGAGATCAGCCCTGGTCCCCTGCCTGTTTACATCAGGTAACATCATGAAACATGTAGAGATCAGCCCTGGTCCCCTGCCTGTTTACATCATGAAACATGTAGAGATCAGCCCTGGTCCCCTGCCTGTTTACATCATGAAACATGTAGAGATCAGCCCTGGTCCCCTGCCTGTTTACATCAGGTAACATCATGAAACATGTAGAGATCAGCCCTGGTCCCCTGCCTGTTTACATCATGTAACATGTAGAGATCAGCCCTGGTCCCCTGCCTGTTTACATCATGAAACATGTAGAGATCAGCCCTGGTCCCCTGCCTGTTTACATCATGTAACATGAAGAGATCAGCCCTGGTCCCCTGCCTGTTTACATCATGAAACATGTAGAGATCAGCCCTGGTCCCCTGCCTGTTTACATCAGGTAACATCATGAAACATGTAGAGATCAGCCCTGGTCCCTGCCTGTTTACATCATGTAACATGAAGAGATCAGCCCTGGTCCCCTGCCTGTTTACATCAGGTAACATGTAGAGATCAGCCCTGGTCCCCTGCCTGTTTACATCAGGTAACATGTAGAGATCAGCCCTGGTCCCCTGCCTGTTTACATCAGGTAACATGAAGAGATCAGCCCTGGTCCCCTGCCTGTTTACATCAGGTAACATGTAGAGATCAGCCCTGGTCCCTGCCTGTTTACATCAGGTAACATGTAGAGATCAGCCCTGGTCCCTGCCTGTTTACATCAGGTAACATGTAGAGATCAGCCCTGGTCCCTGCCTGTTTACATCATGTAACATGTAGAGATCAGCCCTGGTCCCCTGCCTGTTTACATCAGGTAACATGTAGAGATCAGCCCTGGTCCCTGCCTGTTTACATCATGTAACATGTAGAGATCAGCCCTGGTCCCCTGCCTGTTTACATCAGGTAACATGTAGAGATCAGCCCTGGTCCCCTGCCTGTTTACATCAGGTAACATCATGAAACATGTAGAGATCAGCCCTGGTCCCCTGCCTGTTTACATCAGGTAACATGTAGAGATCAGCCCTGGTCCCCTGCCTGTTTACATCAGGTAACATGTAGAGATCAGCCCTGGTCCCTGCCTGTTTACATCATGAAACATGTAGAGATCAGCCCTGGTCCCTGCCTGTTTACATCAGGTAACATCATGAAACATGTAGAGATCAGCCCTGGTCCCTGCCTGTTTACATCAGGTAACATGTAGAGATCAGCCCTGGTCCCTGCCTGTTTACATCAGGTAACATCATGAAACATGTAGAGATCAGCCCTGGTCCCCTGCCTGTTTACATCAGGTAACATCATGAAACATGTTGTAGAGATCAGCCCTGGTCCCCTGCCTGTTTACATCAGGTAACATCATGAAACATGTAGAGATCAGCCCTGGTCCCCTGCCTGTTTACATCAGGTAACATCATGAAACATGTCCACTAACCCCCCTTTTACTGCATTGCACTTCAAGATTCAAAGAACCTTCTCCTCTCCTCCCTCCTGCTTAATGATTTCTCTCTCCCAACCTTCCTCTGAGTATCTCCCTGAAGCTGGATTCCCCCAATGGGCTCAGTGCTTTCCTTTAAACTCAGCAGAAAGAGTATTTACCCGCAAATTAAATCCTCGCATGGCGTGGTGCTGAATCCCCTGCATGCTGCTGGAAAACAGGGCAATTACTTGGAAAGAGTGAGTCCTGGGAATAGGCCCCATCCTGAGACAGGGTGGGTGCAGACGCAGACTCAAAGTTTGGGTTTATCTAGGGAGAAGAGGGGGGGGGGAATAGAGTAGGGGGTGAGGTTGAGAGGAGGAAGAGGGGGATGGTAGGGAGGAGGGGTGAGACGGTGTGTGTTCCGTAAAAACTTTTCCTCAAAGTTAAAAAAGTGCCGCAACTGAGAAAGGAGAGGAGAGAGTGGAGCAGGGGAAAGAGAGGAGGGGAAAGAGAGGAGAGGAGAGAGAGGAGAGGAAGGGAAAGAGAGGAAGGGAAAGAGAGGACGGGAAAGAGAGGAGGGGAAAGAGAGGAGGGGAAAGAGAGGAGAGGAGAGAGAGGAGAGGAAGGGAAAGAGAGGAAGGGAAAGAGAGGACGGGAAAGAGAGGAGGGGAAAGAGAGGAGGGGAAAGAGAGGAGGGGAAGAGCGGAGAGGAAAGAGAGGAAGGAATAGAGAGGAGGGGAAAGAGCGGAGGGTGAAGAGAGGAGAGGAAGGGAAAGAGAGGAAGGGAAAGAGAGGAGGGGAAAGAGAGGAGAGGAAGGGAAAGAGAGGAGAGGAAAGAGAGGAGGGGAATGCCTTGCAGGTTCATTGCATCATGGGTGTGAAGATTGTGGAGAGAAGAGAGAGAGACACAGAGAAAGACGGAGAGAGAAAGAGAGAGAGACAGTAGACCTACGTCTCTCAGTGTGCAGGCATGCGGGGATGGCTGGTCTCCAGAGGGGGTTGCTTTGTTGTCTCTGTTTAGGGTGTAGATTGCTTAGATCCCAGGCCTCACGAGATGACTAAGGAGTGGGAGAAGGAGGGAGGGAGGGAGGGAGGGAGGGAGGGAGGGAGGGAGGGAGGGAGGGAGGAGAGAGATGGAGGGCGAAGGAGGGAGATGGAGGTAGATGGAGGGAGAAGGAGGGATATGGAGGGAGGGAGGGAGGGAGGGAGGGAGGGAGATGGAGGGAGGAGGGAAATGGAGGGCGGCAGATGGAGGGAGATGGAGTAGAATGGAGGGAGGATGGAGATGGAGAGAGATGGTTGATGGAGGGAGGAGGGAGATGGAGGGAGGAGAGAGATGGAGGGCGGAGGAGGGAGGGAGGGAGGGAGATGGAGGTAGATGGAGGGAGAAGGAGGGAGGGAGGGAGGGAGATGGAGGGAGGAGGGAAATGGAGGGCGGCAGATGGAGGGAGATGGAGTAGGATGGAGGGAGGATGGATGGAGATGGAGAGAGATGGTTGATGGAGGGAGGAGAGAGATGGAGGGCGAAGGAGGGAGATGGAGAAAGAGGGAGATGGAGAAGGAGGGAGATGAAGGGAGGAAGGCAATTTAGGGTGGAAAGAGAAGGAGGGAGATGGAGGGACGAGGGAGATGGAGGGAGACAGATGGAGGGAGATGGAGGGAGACAGATGGAGGGAGATGGAGGGAGACAGATGGAGGGGAGATGGAGGGAGACAGATGGAGGGAGAAGGAAGGAGAAGGAGGGAGGAGGGAGATGTAGGGAGACCGATTGAGAAGGAGGGAGGAGGGAGATGGAGAGAGGGAGATGGAGGGAGACAGATGGAGGGAGAAGGAAGGAGAAGGAGGGAGATGGAGAGAGAAGGAGGGAGGAGGGAGATGTAGGGAGACCGATTGAGAAGGAGAGAGGAGGGAGATGGAGGGAGGAGGGAGATGGAGGGAGATGGAGAGAGAAGGAGGGAGGAGGGAGATGGAGGGAGGAGGGAGATGGAGGGAGATGGAGGGAGACAGATGGAGGGAGACAGATGGAGGGAGAAGGAAGGAGAAGGAGGGAGATGGAGAGAGAAGGAGGGAGGAGGGAGAAGGAGAGAGTAACACTCTAACATTGTGAATAACAGCAGATGACCATGAAAAGTGAAAGGAAGAGGGAGTAAAATTTTAACAGCAGATGTCTTTGAGTTTGCGTCACTGGCCTTTCCTGTCCTGTCTGTTGCTTTTCCATTGACTGAAATGATGTATCACCTCTAACCTGTCTAACCCCCACTCAGAGAGGCTTTGACTGTAACCTGTCTAACCCCCATTCAGAGAGGCTTTGACTGTAACCTGTCTAACCCCCATTCAGAGAGGCTTTGACTCTAACAAATTGCCTTCCGACTCGCTGCCTGGTAAGTGGGCTCTTAAATGGAGATCTAGGGCTGCGTCCCAATAGGAGCCCTATTCCCTATATGGTGCACTACTTCTGACCAGGTCCCATAGGGTAGTAGTGCACTATATAGGGAATAGGGTGCCGTTTGGGATGCATACCCACTATAGCAAGTTCTGATGATGTTTTAATTGTAACTCTCAGAATGTATTAGTCCTGACCTACAGACTGTCTGTGGCAGCTCCCATTCAATATGGATGTTTGTTTCCAACACCTGGGGTGTCTAGAGGTTAATGAACCCCTGGTGAAAGACCTATCCTATGCACTTAACTTGGTCTCTGCTATTAACCCCTAACCCTGACCCCTTAACCCCTAACTCTACCATTACCTTAAACACAGTCAAACTTCCTAGAGATTTACTTCTCTTTTTTATCTCTCTCCATTAACTTCTACTTCCTTTCTTCTTTGTTTATTTAGAAGGTTTGAACTTGTTAAGCATTTTGGCATATTCCACTGTAGAGGAGAGGAGAGGAGAGGTGGGGAGAGGAGAGGAGAAGAGGTGGGGAGGGGAAGGAGAGAAGAGGTGGAGAGAGGAGAGGAGAAGAGAGGAGAGGAGAGGTGGGGAGGGGAAGGAGAGGAGAGGTGGGGAGGGGAAGGAGAGGAGAAGAGGTGGGGAGAGGAGAGGAGAGGAGAAGAGGTGGAGAGGAGAGGAGAAGAGAGGAGAGGAGAGGAGAGGTGGGGAAGGAGAGGAGAGGTGGGGAGAGGAGAGGAGAGGAGAGGAGAAGAGGTGGAGAGGAGAGGTGGGGAGAGGAGAGATGAGAAGAGGTGGGGAGGGGAAGGAGAGGAGAGGTGGAGAGAGGAGAGGAGAAGAGAGGAGAGGAGAGGTGGGGAAGGAGAGGAGAGGTGGGGAGAGGAGAGGAGAGGAGAAGAGGTGGGGAAGGAGAGGAGAGGAGAGGAGAGGAGAGAGGAGAAGAGGTGGGGAGGGGAAGGAGAGGAGAGGAGAGGAGAGGAGAGAGGAGAAGAGGTGGGGAGGGGAAGGAGAGGAGAGGAGAGGTGGGGAGAGGAGAGGAGAGAGGAGAAGAGAAGAGGTGGAGAGGGGAAGGAGAGGAGAGGTGGGGAGAGGAGAGGAGAGGAGAGGTGGGGAGAGGAGAGGAGAAGAGGTGGGGAGGGAAGGAGAGGAGAGGTGGGGAGAGGAGAGGAGAAGAGGTGGGGAGGGGAAGGAGAGGAGAGGTGATGAGAGGTGGGTAGAGGAGTGGAGAGGTGGGGAGAGGAGAAGAGGTGGGGAGAGGAAGGAGAAGAGAGGAGAGGAGGTGGGGAGGGGAAGGAGAGGAGAGGTGGGGAGAGGAGAGGAGAAGAGGTGGGGAGGGGAAGGAGAGGAGAAGAGGTGGGGAGAGGAAAGAGGTGGGGAAAGGAAGGAGAGGAGAGGAGAGGTGGGGAGAGGAGAGGAGAAGAGGTGGGGAGGGGAAGGAGAGGAGAGGTGGGGAGAGAAGAGGAGAAGAGGTGGGGAGGGGAAGGAGAGGTGGGGAGAGGAAGGGAGGAAGAGGAGCTCAGAAACTTTTACAAACAGACACTGGGTATTCATCAACAAACATCAGACCTGTCTCTCTCTCTCTCTCTCTCTCTCTCTCTCTCTCTCTCTCTCTCTCTCTCTCTCTCTCTCTCTCTCTCTCTCTCTCTCTCTCTCTGTCTCTCTCTCTCTCTCTCTCTCTCTCTCTATCACCGTCTCGTTCTCTCTCTCTGTCTCTCTGTCTCTCTCTCTGTCTCTCTCTCTCTCTCTCTCTCTCTCTCTCTCTCTCTCTCTCTCTATCACCGTCTCGTTCTCTCTCTCTGTCTCTCTGTCTCTCTGTTTCTCTGTCTCTCTGTCTCTCTGTCTCTGTCTCTCTGTCTCTCTCTCTCTCTCTCTCTCTCTCTCTCTCTCTCTCTCTCTCTCTCTCTCCCTCTATCACCGTCTCGTTCTCTCTCTCTGTCTCTCTGTCTCTCTGTTTCTCTGTCTCTCTGTCTCTCTGTCTCTCTGTCTCTCTGTCTCTCTGTCTCTGTCTCTCTGTCTCTCTCTCTCTCTCTCTCTCTCTCCTCTCTCTCTCTCTCTCTCTCTCCCCTCTATCACCGTCTCGTTCTCTCTCTCTCTCTCTCTCTCTCTCTCTCTCTCTCTCTCTCTCTCTCTCTCTCTCTCTCTCTATCACCGTCTCGTTCTGTCTCTCCGTCTATCTGAAACAATGACGACCAATTAAGCCCGGGTACTCGATGGTCTGCTTTGTGTTGTTTTGTTCCTGTTACCGTGGCAATGACATTGATTAACACTTCAGCAGTTGAGGTAAATTAATGAAGTAAAAGCTACCATAAACAGCTACTTAGTGCTGCGATGCATCAGCAGCTGAGGTGCAGGTGTTAGTGTGTGTGTGTGTGTGTGTGTGTGTGTGTGTGTGTGTGTGTGTGTGTGTGTGTGTGTGTGTGTGTGTGTGTGTGTGTGTGTGTGTGTGTGTGTGTGTGTGTGTGTGTGTGTGTGTGTGTGTAGGTGGGTGTGTGTGCAGTTGTTATAGCTGCAAGTGTTCAACGTGAAAACAACACAGAGTAACTGCGGGTGTGGGATTGAAGGCTGGCGGTGGGCGGTTGTTGACTACCTATCTACCCCCTGAAACTTAAGACCTTAATAGACCAAAAGCCTTGAATTTGACAGGTTTTTAGAGCCTAGTTCATTTAACTTATCAGGCTGTAAGTGAATCTACAGCAGAGATTTAAAAGCTGCACCAACTAATGATCAAATTTCTCAATACTGAGTCCCACAGCCTTCTTTTCCTGTCTTGTCAAACCACCCTGATAAACTGGTCTCTGCTGTTAGGTGAATCACCAATCTCTCAGACCAGACCAAGACTGAGACCCCTGAAGGAACGACACCAGACACATGTTCTCCTCTCAGACCAGACCAAGGCTGAGACCCCTGAAGGAACGACACCAGACACATGTTCTCCTCTCAGACCAGACCAAGGCTGAGACCCCTGAAGGAACGACACCAGACACATGTTCTCCTCTCAGACCAGACCAAGGCTGAGACCCCTGAAGGAACGACACCAGACACATGTTCTCCTCTCAGACCAGACCAAGGCTGAGACCCCTGAAGGAACGACACCAGACACATGTTCTCCTCTCAGACCAGACCAAGGCTGAGACCCCTGAAGGAACGACACCAGACACATGTTCTCCTCTCCTCTCAGACCAAGGCTGAGACCCCTGAAGGAACGACACCAGACACATGTTCTCCTCTCAGACCAGACCAAGGCTGAGACCCCTGAAGGAACGACACCAGACACATGTTCTCCTCTCAGACCAGACCAAGGCTGAGACCCCTGAAGGAACGACACCAGACACATGTTCTCCTCTTCTTTACAATATATTTGTTATTTAGAAAAATGACCATTTCACCTTTGATGGGGTCTAACTGAATGTTTATTTAACCTTTATTTAACTAGGTGGTCACTACTGAGTGGTACATACGGGCCATTGAGGAGACCAGTCCAAAATGCCCCCCTATTCCCTACATATTGCTCTACTGTTGACCACTTTGGGACTGGGCCATAACCTCCCATTAGGGTAGGGCCTCACGCCGCATCACGCCGCCTCACGCTGGGACAGGAGACGCTGATTAAAGGTAGAAAACACTGGGGAAGCAAAGGGGAAGCTGAAATTGTCTGAGCTTTTCTTCCCAGAAATATAATAAATCCGTAAAGTAGCAGGATGGAATTACAGCCAGGGATTAAACAACGGGGGAAATACAAGATGGTGGATGATGGTGGTGGTGGGGGTGTAGAATAAAGACTCTCAGATGGGCGAAGACTTAGGGTTCTAATTGGGTCCTATTGTTGTGGGACACACTGGTTAAAACCAGGCAATCAAGACACCCGTTCGGAGATTGACCTGGTACCCTAAACCTCGGCCAGCAACCCTCACAGAGACTGATTTAGTGCTAACCCTTTCCAGCAACCCTTAGAGAGACTGACATAGTACCCGCCCTGGCCAGCAACCCTCACAGAGACTGACATAATGCTAACTCCTGTTGCTACTTTGTGCTAGCCCTGGCCAGCAACCCTCAGAGAAACTGACATAATGCTAACTCCTGTTGCTACTTTGTGCTAGCCCTGGCCAGCAACCCTCAGAGAGACTGACATAATGCTAACCCTGTTGCTACTTTGTGCTAGCCCTGGCCAGCAACCCTCAGAGAGACTGACATAATGCTAACTCCTGTTGCTACTTTGTGCTAGCCCTGGCCAGCAACCCTCAGAGAGACTGACATAATGCTAACTCCTGTTGCTACTTTGTGCTAGCCCTGGCCAGCAACCCTCAGAGAGACTGACATAATGCTAACTCCTGTTGCTACTTTGTGCTAGCCCCAGCCAGTGGTGTAAAGTACTTAAGTACAAATACTTTAAAGTACTACTTAAGTATTTTTGGGGGGTGTCTGTACTCTACTACTTATATTTTTGACAACTTTTACTTTTACTTCTGTCATGACGTTGGCCTGTGGGTAAGGTTTATGACCCCCCCCCCCCCCATAAATACCTTTCTCCCTTCCCCTCTCTGACCCTACTGAAGGACTTGAATAGCCTGTGTTAAATATAGAGAGTCTGGGAACATCAAACAAATGGGGAAAAGGAACCATATTTTGGTAATAAAACCAGTTGGAAATATGCTTGGGAACGTAATGAGTATGTATGACAGTTCGGTTGTCATCTGAGACATTATGACTGATGACAGGACGACATAAACGGTACCTGAGAAAGTATACACCCTCTAGTTATCAGAGTAACATGGAATTGTTATGCAATTGAAATGTTTGATATTGAAATTGTTTGTTAGGAGATTAAATGTAATTTTAGCTTCCAAATGAGAGAATTGGGTTTTCATAAGGAAAGTGCCCTGCTTGATCAGTGGCCCACCCCTGTGAAGAGACAGGGGTTATAAACGATGAAACACCTCCCTCCCCCTCTCCACTATATACGCCTTTGACGAAAAGATAACCACGTTGTTCCAGTACGGGAGGTCTGCAGCCTCTACGTTAGAAGGACACACAGGTCAAGTACAGAACTAAGCCAACCTCGGCGTGAGCTTTGGTGGCGAATGGTATGAACTTTGAGCTTATTCACTACAGAAGTGATACTTCCTAGCCGTTGAGTTAGCAGCGGCCGCTGTAGACGTGGGCTAGGAAAGGACGGACGACGGATCCAGTCTAACAACCAGACGAAGATACCACCACGTATCCAATTTACCACCAGGGACATTCTTCAGAGGACAGCAAGATCTGTTGGCCAACCCGGCCAGCATCTACGACCAATCTACCGAAGCGCAGCTCAGAGTAAATATGTATTGCATTTTCCTTTTCCAAATGGGCGGTAATTTAGAATGCATAAGATAATGTATTTACGATAGCATAGCTGCTGTTTCTTTATTCCTAAGTCTTCCCGCTCTTTCATTCAAGCCCAACCCCCTTTCCTTTGTGTAACAGCCATCATGTATGACATCATGTGTATTCGGTGTATTTGTAATTCTGTGTGATAAGTTTAGGTATTTAGTAAATAAATAATTAAACCCAATTTTGTATTGCTGATTCAACTTGTTAGCCAGGGTTCGTGAAGATAGCCAAGAATTTACAACTTTCATTATGAGACTGAAAATAAGATAAGGGTTAATATTGACTGCTATCGATGTAAAATATTACTAAGTATTTTAAGAGTTTATTCGGAAGATAACGGCTCTATAAACGTTCTTCCGTGGTGCCCCGACTTTCTAGTTAATTACATTTACATGATTAGCTTAATCAGGTAATATTAATTACAGAGAAAGGATTTTATAGGTTAGCATGTCATATCACTTAATCCGGCATAGCCAAAGACACGACACTTCACTACATTTCTAAAGAAAATAATGTACTTTTTACTCCTTACATTTTCCGTGACACCTAAAAGTACATCGTTCCCTTTTGAATGCTTAGCAGCGCTTATCAAGACAACATCCCTGGTCATCCCTACTGCCTCTGATCTGGAGGACTCACTAAACAGAGAACATCCCTGGTCATCCCTACTGCCTCTGATCTGGAGGACTCACTAAACAGAGAACATCCCTGGTCATCTCTACTGCCTCTGATCTGGAGGACTCACTAAACAGAGAACATCCCTGGTCATCCCTACTGTCTCTGATCTGGAGGACTCACTAAACAGAGAACATCCCTGGTCATCCCTACTGCCTCTGATCTGGAGGTCTCACTAAACAGACAACAACCTGGTCATCCCTACTTCCTCTGATTTGGCAGACTCACTAAACAGAGAACATCCCTGGTCATCCCTACTGCCTCTGATCTGGCAGACTCACTAAACAGAGAACATCCCTGGTCATCCCTACTGCCTCTGATCTGGCAGACTCACTAAACAGAGAACATCCCTGGTCATCCCTACTGCCTCTGATCTGGCAGACTCACTAAACAGAGAACATCCCTGGTCATCCCTACTGCCTCTGATTTGGCAGACTCATTAAACAGAGAACATCCCTGGTCATCCCTACTGCCTCTGATCTGGAGGACTCACTGAACAGAGAACATCCCTGGTCATCCCTACTGCCTCTGATTTGGCAGACTCACTAAACAGAGAACATCCCTGGTCATCCCTACCTGCTGGTTACTGGCCCAGCTCTCTAACCACTAGGCTACCTGCCGCTAGGCTACCTGCTGGTTACTGGCCCAGCTCTCTAACCACTAGGCTACCTGCCGCTAGGCTACCTGCTGGTTACTGGCCCAGCTCTCTAACCACCAGACTACCTGCCGCTAGGCTACCTGCTGGTTACTGGCCCAGCTCTCTAACCACTAGACTACCTGCCGCTAGGCTACCTGCTGGTTACTGGCCCAGCTCTCTAACCACTAGGCTACCTGCTGGTTACTGGCCCAGCTCTCTAACCACTAGGCTACCTGCTGGTTACTGGCCCAGCTCTCTAACCACTAGGCTACCCTGCCGCAAGGCTACCTGCCACTAGGCTACCTGCTGCTAGGCTACCTGCTGGTTTCTGGCCCAGCTCTCTAACCACTAGGCTACCTGCCACTAGGCTACCCTGCCACTAGGCTACCTGCCACTAAGCTACCTGCTGCTAGGCAACCTGCTGGTTTCTGGCCCAGCTCTCTAACCACTAGGCTACCTGCAGATAGGCTACCCTGCCGCTAGGCTACCTGCCACTAAGCTACCTGCTGCTAGGCTACCTGCTGGTTACTGGCCCAGCTCTCTAACCACTAGGCTACCTGTCGCTAGGCTACCTGCTGGTTACTGGCCCAGCTCTGTAACCACTAGGCTACCTGCTGGTTACTGGCCCAGCTCTCTAACCTCTAGGCTACCTGCCACTAGCCTACCTGCCGCTAGGCTACCTGCCGCTAGGCTACCTGCCACTAGGCTACCTATTACTAGGCTACCTGCTGCTAGGCTACCCTGCCACTAGGCTACCTGCTGGTTACTGGCCCAGCTCTCTAACCACTAGGCTACCTGCCACTAGGCTACCTGCTGCTAGGCTACCTGCTGCTAGGCTACCTGCCAATAGACTACCTGCTGCAAGGCTACCCTGCCAACTAGGCTACCCTGCCGCTAGGCTATCCTGCCGCTAGGCTACCTGCTGCTAGGCTACCCTGCTGCTAGGCTACCCTGCCACTAGGCTACCTGCCGCTAGGATACCTGCCGCTAGGCTACCCTGCCGCTAGGCTACCTGCCGCTAGGCTACCTGCCAAAAGACTACCTGCTGCTAGGCTACCTGCTGCTAGGCTACCCTGCCGCTAGGCTACCTGCCGCTAGGCTACCTGCCAATAGACTACCTGCCGCTAGGCTACCCAGCCACTAGGCTACCTGCCGCTAGGCTACCTGCCGCTAGGATACCTGCTGCTAGGCTACCTGCTGTTAGGCTACCCTGCCACTAGGCTACCTGCCGCTAGGCTACCTGCCAATAGACTACCTGCTGCTAGGCTACCTGCTGGTTACTGGCCCAGCTCTCTAACCACTAGGCTACCTGCTGGTTACTGGCCCAGCTCTCTAACCACTAGGCTACCCTGCCGCAAGGCTACCTGCCACTAGGCTACCTGCTGCTAGGCTACCTGCTGGTTTCTGGCCCAGCTCTCTAACCACTAGGCTACCTGCCACTAGGCTACCCTGCCACTAGGCTACCTGCCACTAAGCTACCTGCTGCTAGGCAACCTGCTGGTTTCTGGCCCAGCTCTCTAACCACTAGGCTACCTGCAGATAGGCTACCCTGCCGCTAGGCTACCTGCCACTAAGCTACCTGCTGCTAGGCTACCTGCTGGTTACTGGCCCAGCTCTCTAACCACTAGGCTACCTGTCGCTAGGCTACCTGCTGGTTACTGGCCCAGCTCTGTAACCACTAGGCTACCTGCTGGTTACTGGCCCAGCTCTCTAACCTCTAGGCTACCTGCCACTAGCCTACCTGCCGCTAGGCTACCTGCCGCTAGGCTACCTGCCACTAGGCTACCTATCACTAGGCTACCTGCTGCTAGGCTACCCTGCCACTAGGCTACCTGCTGGTTACTGGCCCAGCTCTCTAACCACTAGGCTACCTGCCACTAGGCTACCTGCTGCTAGGCTACCTGCTGCTAGGCTACCTGCCAATAGACTACCTGCTGCAAGGCTACCCTGCCAACTAGGCTACCCTGCCAATAGGCTATCCTGCCGCTAGGCTACCTGCTGCTAGGCTACCCTGCTGCTAGGCTACCCTGCCACTAGGCTACCTGCCGCTAGGATACCTGCCGCTAGGCTACCCTGCCGCTAGGCTACCTGCCGCTAGGCTACCTGCCAAAAGACTACCTGCTGCTAGGCTACCTGCTGCTAGGCTACCCTGCCGCTAGGCTACCTGCCGCTAGGCTACCTGCCAATAGACTACCTGCCGCAAGGCTACCCTGCCGCTAGGCTACCCAGCCACTAGGCTACCTGCCGCTAGGCTACCTGCCGCTAGGATACCTGCTGCTAGGCTACCTGCTGTTAGGCTACCCTGCCACTAGGCTACCTGCCGCTAGGCTACCTGCCAATAGACTACCTGCTGCTAGGCTACCCTGCCGCTAGGCTACCTGCCACCCCTACACC
>NC_138307.1:84876618-85021618 GCF_965601325.2 Salmo salar | reverse complement strand
ATATAAAAATATAATATACTTTGCCGGATGAGCAACTTATCATGTATTAAGTATTAAGCAGTTATTTTTTTACTGAACGCATTTCATTATCTCAGTACAGTATGTTTTAATATCATGTATTTTCATCACTTCTAAATATTCTTGAGTTTCTACTGAACTATAAACAGAACCTCTCATCTGACCACTGTGTCTTCTCCAGATCTCATCTCCACTCCTAACAGAACCTCTCATCTGACCACTGTGTCTTCTCCAGATCTCATCTCCACTCCTAACAGAACCTCTCATCTGACCACTGTGTCTTCTCCAGATCTCATCTCCACTCCTAACAGAACCTCTCATCTGACCACCGTGTCTTCTCCAGATCTCATCTCCACTCCTAACAGAACCTCTCAACGCCAGGGTTGTGGGTTTGATTCCCACGGGGGACCAGTACGGAGAAAAAAATGTATGAAATGTATGCATTCACTACTGTAAATCGCTCTGGATAAGAGTGTCTGCTAAATGACTAAAACGTAAATGGAAACATATGTTAACATTGCCAAAGCAAGTGAAATATATAATAAACAAAAATGAAATAAACAATAAAAATGAACAATAAACATTTCACTCGCAAAAGAATAAAGACATTTCAAATGTCATATTATCTGCAAATAGTTAAAGTGCAAAAGGGAAAATAAATCAACATAAATATGGGTTGTATTTACAATGGTGTTTGTTCTTCACTGGTTGACCTTTTCTTGTGGCAACAGGTCACATATCTTACTGCTGTGATGGCACACTGTGGTATTTCACCCAGTAGATATGGGAGTTTATCAAAATTGGATTTGTTTTCGAATACTTTGTGGGTCTGTGTAATCTGAGGGAAAGATGTGTCTCTAATATGATCATACATTTGGCAGGAGGTTAGGAAGTGCAGCTCAGTTTCCACTTCGTTTTGTGGGCAGTGTGCACATAGCCTGTCTTCTCTTGAGAGCCAGGTCTGCCTTCGGCGGCCTTTCTCAATAGCAAGGCTATGCTCACTGAGTCTGTACATAGTCAAAGTTTTCCTACAGTTTGGGTCAGTCACAGTGGTCAGCTCTCTCTCTCCCTCTCGCTCTGTGCCAATGTTTGGTCTTGTAGACTGTTTTCTGTTCCGTTAGTGTATGTTCTGCATATCGATATGTGTCTGTTTTGGATACATGTGTAGGTGGTAAAGGTGGGATTATTTTAGCATTTGTCTCTGTCCCTGTTATGGCTCACGTGCTTGGAAGAAAAGTTGACAAGTTCTCACAGCTCTTTAGACTGTGAGTCACATCAGATGAAGTTGTATTGACTCTGAGTCACATCAGACATCAGATAAAGTTGTATTGACTGAGTCACATCAGATGAAGTTGTATTGACTCTGAGTCACATCAGATGAAGTTGTATTGACTCTGAGTCACATCAGATGAAGTTGTATTGACTGAGTCACATCAGATTAAGTTGTATTGACTCTGAGTCACATCAGACATCAGATGAAGTTGTATTGACCGAGAGTCACATCAGATGAAGTTGTATTGGCTGAGTCACATCAGATGAAGTTGTATTGACTGAGTCACATCAGATGAAGTTGTATTGACTGAGTCACATCAGATGAAGTTGTGCTGACTCTGAGTCATATCAGATGAAGTTGTATTGACTGAGTCACATCAGATGAAGTTGTATTGACTGAGTCACATCAGACATCAGATGAAGTTGTATTGACTGAGTCACATCTGATGAAGTTGTATTGACTGAGTCACATCAGATGAAGTTGTGCTGACTGAGTCACATCAGATGAAGTTGTATTGACTGAGTCATATCAGATGAAGTTGTATTGACTCAGTCACATCAGATGAAGTTGTATTGACTCTGAGTCACATCAGATGAAGTTGTATTGATGATGTTAATGTTGAAGTTGATGATGATTATGTCACACTGGTATAAAGGATTAGGAGACAGGAATACAGCCTCTGGGGTTTTAATACACCCAAAACAAACACGTATACAAAACATTGGGCTGTACTCAAACAAAAGAGTGAGGGTAAACCTCGTAGAACGACACGGGACACATAATACACAATGCACAAAACACGCAGCACAGGCTGAGACAATGCATAGGTACTCACACGACTACCGGACATGGGAACAATAACCCGCAGCACAGGCTGAGACAACGCATAGGTACTCACACGACTACCGGACATGGGAACAATAACCCGCAGCACAGGCTGAGACAACGCATAGGTACTCACACGACTACCGGACATGGGAACAATAACCCTCAGCACAGGCTGAGACAACGCATAGGTACTCACACGACTACCGGACATGGGAACAATAACCCGCAGCACAGGCTGAGACAACGCATAGGTACTCACACGACTACCGGACATGGGAACAATAACCCGCAGCACAGGCTGAGACAACGCATAGGTACTCACACGACTACCGGACATGGGAACAATAACCCGCAGCACAGGCTGAGACAACGCATAGGTACTCACACGACTACCGGACATGGGAACAATAACCCGCAGCACAGGCTGAGACAACGCGTAGGTACTCACACGACTACCGGACATGGGAACAATAACCCGCAGCACAGGCTGAGACAACGCGTAGGTACTCACACGACTACCGGACATGGGAACAATAACCCGCAGCACAGGCTGAGACAACGCGTAGGTACTCACACGACTACCGGACATGGGAACAATAACCCGCAGCACAGGCTGAGACAACGCGTAGGTACTCACACGACTACCGGACATGGGAACAATAACCCGCAGCACAGGCTGAGACAACGCGTAGGTACTCACACGACTACCGGACATGGGAACAATAACCCGCAGCACAGGCTGAGACAACGCGTAGGTACTCACACGACTACCGGACATGGGAACAATAACCCGCAGCACAGGCTGAGACAACGCGTAGGTACTCACACGACTACCGGACATGGGAACAATAACCCGCAGCACAGGCTGAGACAACACATAGGTACTCACACGACTACCGGACATGGGAACCATAACCCGCAGCACAGGCTGAGACAACACATACAGTTGAAGTCGGAAGTTTACACACACCTTAGCCAAATACATTTAAACTCAGTTTTTCACAATTCCTGACATTTAATCCTAGCAAAAAATCCCTGTCTTAGGTCAGTTAGGATCACCACTTTATTTAAAGAATGTGAAATGGCGGAATAATAGTAGAGAGAATGATTTATTTCAGATTTCTTTCATTCATCACATTCCCAGTGGGTCAGAAGTTTACATACTGTCACGTCCTGATCCTAGTAAGATGTAATTTTCTATAGTAGAGTAGGTCAGGGTGTGACAGGGGGTGTTTTGGGTTGTTCTATGTTTTCTATTTCTATGTTTATGTTCTAGTTTTTCTATTTCTATGTTGGGATTGTTTGGGTTGATCTCTAATTGGAGGCAGCTGATCCTCGTTGCCTCTGATTGGAGATCATATTTAAGTAGGGGTTTTTCTTCCTGGGGTTTGTGGGTAGTTGTTTTCTGTTTAGTATATGTCACCTGACGGAACTGTTTTCGGTCGTTTTGTTGTTTTGTTAAAACCCTCTTACATCTAGACGTTCCGCTAGCGGAACACCTGCTCCAATATCCAATGATAGGCGTGGCGCGAATTACAAATTCCTCAAAAATACAAAAACTTCAATTTTTCAAACATATGACTATTTCACAGCATTTTAAAGACAAGACTCTCCTTTAACTAACCACACTGTCCGATTTCAAAAAGGCTTTACAGCGAAAGCAAAACATTAGATTATGTCAGCAGAGTACCAAGCCAGAAATAATCAGACACCCATTTTTCAAGCTACCATATAATGTCACAAAAACCCAGAAGACAGCTAAATGCAGCACTAACCTTTGATGATCTTCATCAGATGACACACCTAGGACATTATGTTATACAATACATGCATGTTTTGTTCAATCAAGTTCATATTTATATCAAAAAACTGCTTTTTACATTAGCATGTGACGTTCAGAACTAGCATACCCCCCGCAAACTTCCGGAGGAATTTGCTAACAATTTACTAAATTACTCACGATAAACGTTCACAAAAAGCATAACAATTATTTTAAGAATTATAGATACAGAACTCCTCTATGCACTCGATATGTTCGATTTTAAAATAGCTTTTTGGTGAAAGCACATTTTGCAATATTCTAAGTACATAGCCCGGCATCACAGGGCTAGCTATTTAGACACCCGGCAAGTTTAGCACTCACCAATATCAGATTTACTATTATAAAAGTTTGATTACCTTTTGTTGTCTCTGTCAGAATGCACTCCCAGGACTGCTACTTCAATAACAAATGTTGGTTTGGTCCAAAATAATCCATCGTTATATCCAAATTGCGGCGTTTTGTTCGTGCGTTCCAGACACTATCTGAAAGGGTAAATAAGGGTCGTGCGCATGGCGCAATTTGTGACAAAAAAAATCTAAATATTCCATTACCGTACTTCGAAGCATGTCAACCGCTGTTTAAAATCCATTTTTATGCCATTTTTCTCGTAAAAAAGCGATAATATTCCGACCGGGAATGTCCATTTAGCTAAACAGAGGAAAGAAAACACAGCTTTCGGTCGACGCGGGCACGAGCCTGAGTCTCACAGTACTGTAACCAGCCACTACCCAAACGCGCTACTTTTTTTCAGCCAGAGCCTGCAAAGCCACGATTCAGCTTTTTACCGCCTTCTGAGACCCTATGGCAGCCGTAGGAAGTGTCACGGGACAGCTAAGATCCTCACTCTTCAATAAACAGAGACAAGAAGAACGACACCTTGTCAGACAGGCCACTTCCTGCCTGAAACCTTGTCAGGTTTTTGCCTGCCAAATGAGTTCTGTTATACTCACAGACACCATTCAAACAGTTTTAGAAACTTTAGGGTGTTTTCTATCCATATGTAATAAGTATATGCATATTCTAGTTACTGGGTAGGAGTGGTAACCAGATTAAATCAGGTACGTTTTTTATCCAGCCATGAAAATACTGCCCCCTAGCCATAACAGGTTAAAGTATATTCATTAAAAGTAAATATGAGCACTATACACGCTGCGCCTTGGTCCCCTTTATACGACCCACGTTACACATACACTCAATTAGTATTTGGTAGCATTGCCTTTAAATTGTTTAACTTGGGTCAAACGTTTCGGGTAGCCTTCCACAAGCTTCCCACAATAAGTTGGGTGAATTTTGGCCCATTCCTCCTGACAGAGCTGGTGTAAGTGAGTCAGGTTTCTAGGCCTCCTTGCTCGCACACACTTTTTCAGTTCTGCCCACAAATTTTCTATAGGATTGAGGTCAGGGCTTTGTGATGGCCACTCCAAAACCTCGACTTTGTTGTCCTTATGCCATTTTGCCATGACTTTGGAAGTATGCTTGAGGTCATTGTCCATTTGGAAGACCCATTTGCGACCAAGCTTTAACTTCCTGACTGATGTCTTGAGATGTTGCTTCAATATATCCACTTAACAAAATAGATGGCATCATGAGAAAGGAAAATTAAGTGCACCAGTCCCTTCTGCAGCAAAGCACTCCCACAACATGATGCTGCTTCACGGTTGGGATGGTGTTCTTCGACTTGCAAGCCTCCCCCTTTTTCCTCCAAACATAACAATGGTCATTATGGCCAAACAGTTCTATTTTTGTTTCATCAGACCAGAGGACATTTCTCCAAAAAGTACGATCTTTGTCCCCATGTGCAGTTGCAAACCATAGTCTGGCTTTTTTATGGCGGTTTTGGAGCAGTGGCTTCTTCCTTGCTGAGAGGCCTTTCAGGTTATGTCGATATAGGACTTGTTTTACTGTGGATATAGATACTTTTGTACCGGTTTCCTCCAGCATCTTCACAAGGTCCTTTGCTGTTGTTCTGGGATTGATCTGCACTTTTCGCACCAAAGTACGTTCATCTCTAAGAGACAGAATGTGTCTCCTTCCTGAGCGGTATGACGGCTGTGTGGTCCCATGGTGTTTATACTTGCGGACTATGTTTGTACAGATGAACGTGAAACCTTCAGGCGTTTGGAAATTGCTCCCAAGGATGAACCAGAATTGTGGAGGCCTTGACTGATTTCTTTTGATTTTCCCATGATGTCAAGCAAAGAGGCACTTAGTTTGAAGGTAGGCCTTGAAATACATCCATAGGTACACCTCCAATTGACCCGAATTATGTCAATTAGCCTATCAGAAGATTCTAAAGCAATGACATCATTTTCTGGAATATTCCAAGCTTTTTAAAGGCACAGTCAACTCAGTGTATGTAAACTTCTGACCCACTGGAATTGTTATACAGTGAATTATAAGTGAAATAATCTGTCTGTGAACAGTTGTTGGAAAAATTACTTGTGTCATGCACAAAGTAGATGTCCTAACCGACTTGACAAAACTATAGTTTGTTAACAAGACATTTGTGGAGTGGTTGAAAAACGAGTTTTAATGACTCCAATTTATGTTTATGTAAACTTCCGACTTCAACTGTATGTACTCACACGACCAACGGACATGGGAACAATAACCCGCAGCCCAATGGGGAAACAAAGGGCACATTTATACAAACACAATCAGTGAGGAATTGGAACCAGGTTTGCATAATGACACAGTTCAGTGCAGCCTAGAAAGCCGGTGACGTGGACCTCCGGACCTGGTGAACAGAATGAGCAGCACTACCGGGGATGAATCCGTGGCGATGTGGAAGATGATGTTGATGATGATGATGATGTTGACAGACAGAGTAAAGTTTGAAGGGTGTCTGAATTGACAGCCCGTGTGATTTGGCTCCTGTCTTCCCTGTCTCTGGCAGAGTGGAAGCCTACTGTATCAAGCTCAGTAAACACCATTACCCCCCCCCCCAACGTCATTTCCATTTTCATTTTCTGCAAAGCATGAAATTAAATCTATTTATAACCTGTCTGATAATTACATGATACTTTATTCCCATGGCGATTAGCTTCCTGGTTTCATGATACAGCATCACTCTTTGAATTATACTGTCTCTCAGACTGGAGCAGCCGGATGGCCACCATAACAGAGCTGTTTAAACACTACAACATGTGTGTGTGTGTGTGTGTGTGTGTGTGTGTGTGTGTGTGTGTGTGTGTGTGTGTGTGTGTGTGTGTGTGTGTGTGTGTGTGTGTGTGTGTGTGTGTGTGTGTGTGTGTGTGTGTGTGTGTGTGTGTGTGTGTGTGTGCAGCGCTCAACACAAACATGGCCACCTAAAGTCATAATTAAGGGATTGCGTCCGAAATGGCACCCTCTTCTCTAGTGCACTGCTAAGGTACCCTTCAGACAGCCAGATTACACTAGTATCACTGACTGACAGTACTAGAAGCACAGTGATTTAGGAGATTACGTTATTCATTTGAATAATTAACTTCACGTCAATCCTCCAGTATCTGACTAATTATACTGAAGCAGAAAAAAAATAATCGTAATAAAAAATCCCTTTCAAAATAAAAGTATTTTACAAAACCTTGAAGGACTTTATGATTGAATTATAGAACACAAACCGGTGGTGAAAATAAAAGTTGAGGTGTAATGTGACTCGGTGAATCAGTAGCAAGAAGAAGAGAAAATGAACCTGATTTAAAAACCCTTCTTATACCCTTTAGGTACTGTTCTACAGAGACCTAACTGACGGCCAAGAAAGAGATCTGTAACACGTCTCTGAATTATTTACAGCTGATAAATATATATATACTCAATAATAAATACCTGATATATAAATAAAAAAAAAAACAAGCTTGTCTTGATTAAAAGTGTACAGCGTTCCATTCGCCTGAGCTGACAGGTCTTTGGTAACACACATCTGCGTGTGTTCCTCCCAAATACTACCCTATTCCCTATATAGTCCACTACTACTAACCCTAACCCTATGGGCCCTGGTCAAAAAATAGTGCACTAAATAGGGAATAGGGTGCCATTTGTGTGCGGTCCTTCTTCTTCCTCCTGATATTCCATATTTCCTGTTTGTTTAACTCAGTAGAAAAACAGGCTGTGCTCTCGGCTGGAGGGATGTTGTAGCTACAGAGACGAGCCAGAGGAAACACAGATACGTCTGGCCCATGGCATGGGCTCGGGGCATTGTTAGAGGAACCAGACTGGGCCACCCTGGATGATCATTCATGTTTCATTGTGGAGAGAGGGTGTATGTGTGTGTCTGTGTGTGTGCCTGAATCGGTGTGCGTGTCAAATCAAATCAAATGTTATTTGTCACATGCTTCTAAAAAAACAACAGTTGTAGACTAACAGTGTATTAATACGGTTCCTTCCCAACAACAGGTGTAGACTAACAGTGTATTAATACGGTTCCTTCCCAACAACAGGTGTAGACTAACAGTGTATTAATACGGTTCCTTCCCAACAACAGGTGTAGACTAACAGTGTATTAATACGGTTCCTTCCCAACAACAGGTGTAGACTAACAGTGTATTAATACGGTTCCTTCCCAACAACAGGTGTAGACTAACAGTGTATTAATACGGTTCCTTCCCAACAACAGGTGTAGACTAACAGTGTATTAATACGGTTCCTTCCCAACAACAGGTGTAAACTAACAGTGTATTAATACGGTTCCTTCCCAACAACAGGTGTAAACTAACAGTGTATTAATACGGTTCCTTCCCAACAACAGGTGTAAACTAACAGTGTATTAATACGGTTCCTTCCCAACAACAGGTGTAGACTAACAGTGTATTAATACGGTTCCTTCCCAACAACAGGTGGAGACTAACAGTGTATTAATACGGTTCCTTCCCAACAACAGGTGTAAACTAACAGTGTATTAATACGGTTCCTTCCCAACAACAGGTGTAGACTAACAGTGTATTAATACGGTTCCTTCCCAACAACAGGTGTAGACTAACAGTGTATTAATACGGTTCCTTCCCAACAACAGGTGTAAACTAACAGTGTATTAATACGGTTCCTTCCCAACAACAGGTGTAGACTAACAGTGTATTAATACGGTTCCTTCCCAACAACAGGTGTAAACTAACAGTGTATTAATACGGTTCCTTCCCAACAACAGGTGTAGACTAACAGTGTATTAATACGGTTCCTTCCCAACAACAGGTGTAGACTAACAGTGTATTAATACGGTTCCTTCCCAACAACAGGTGTAGACTAACAGTGTATTAATACGGTTCCTTCCCAACAACAGGTGTAAACTAACAGTGTATTAATACGGTTCCTTCCCAACAACAGGTGTAAACTAACAGTGTATTAATACGGTTCCTTCCCAACAACAGGTGTAGACTAACAGTGTATTAATACGGTTCCTTCCCAACAACAGGTGTAAACTAACAGTGTATTAATACGGTTCCTTCCCAACAACAGGTGTAGACTAACAGTGTATTAATACGGTTCCTTCCCAACAACAGGTGTAAACTAACAGTGTATTAATACGGTTCCTTCCCAACAACAGGTGTAGACTAACAGTGTATTAATACGGTTCCTTCCCAACAACAGGTGTAGACTAACAGTGTATTAATACGGTTCCTTCCCAACAACAGGTGTAGACTAACAGTGTATTAATACGGTTCCTTCCCAACAACAGGTGTAGACTAACAGTGTATTAATACGGTTCCTTCCCAACAACAGGTGTAAACTAACAGTGTATTAATACGGTTCCTTCCCAACAACAGGTGCAGACTAACAGTGTATTAATACGGTTCCTTCCCAACAACAGGTGTAGACTAACAGTGTATTAATACGGTTCCTTCCCAACAACAAGGGTAGACTAACAGTGTATTAATACGGTTCCTTCCCAACAACAGGTGTAAACTAACAGTGTATTAATACGGTTCCTTCCCAACAACAGGTATAGACTAACAGTGTATTAATACGGTTCCTTCCCAACAACAGGTGTAAACTAACAGTGTATTAATACGGTTCCTTCCCAACAACAGGTGTAGACTAACAGTGTATTAATACAGTTCCTTCCCAACAACAGGTGTAGACTAACAGTGTATTAATACGGTTCCTTCCCAACAACAGGTGTAGACTAACAGTGTATTAATACGGTTCCTTCCCAACAACAGGTTTAGACTAACAGTGTATTAATACGGTTCCTTCCCAACAACAGGTGTAGACTAACAGTGTATTAATACGGTTCCTTCCCAACAACAGGTGTAAACTAACAGTGTATTAATACGGTTCCTTCCCAACAACAGGTGTAGACTAACAGTGTATTAATACGGTTCCTTCCCAACAACAGGTGTAGACTAACAGTGTATTAATACGGTTCCTTCCCAACAACAGGTGTAAACTAACAGTGTATTAATACGGTTCCTTCCCAACAACAGGTGTAGACTAACAGTGTATTAATACGGTTCCTTCCCAACAACAGGTGTAGACTAACAGTGTATTAATACGGTTCCTTCCCAACAACAGGTGTAGACTAACAGTGTATTAATACGGTTCCTTCCCAACAACAGGTGTAGACTAACAGTGTATTAATACGGTTCCTTCCCAACAACAGGTTTAGACTAACAGTGTATTAATACGGTTCCTTCCCAACAACAGGTGTAGACTAACAGTGTATTAATACGGTTCCTTCCCAACAACAGGTGTAAACTAACAGTGTATTAATACGGTTCCTTCCCAACAACAGGTGTAGACTAACAGTGTATTAATACGGTTCCTTCCCAACAACAGGTGTAGACTAACAGTGTATTAATACGGTTCCTTCCCAACAACAGGTGTAAACTAACAGTGTATTAATACGGTTCCTTCCCAACAACAGGTGTAGACTAACAGTGTATTAATACGGTTCCTTCCCAACAACAGGTGTAAACTAACAGTGTATTAATACGATTCCTTCCCAACAACAGGTGTAGACTAACAGTGTATTAATACGGTTCCTTCCCAACAACAGGTGTAGACTAACAGTGTATTAATACGGTTCCTTCCCAACAACAGGTGTAAACTAACAGTGTATTAATATGGTTCCTTCCCAACAACAGGTGTAAACTAACAGTTTAATGCTTTAATACGGTTCCTTCCCAACAACAGGTGTAGACTAACAGTGTATTAATACGGTTCCTTCCCAACAACAGGTGTAAACTAACAGTGTATTAATATGGTTCCTTCCCAACAACAGGTGTAAACTAACAGTTTAATGCTTTAATACGGTTCCTTCCCAACAACAGGTGTAGACTAACAGTGTATTAATACGGTTCCTTCCCAACAACAGGTGTAAACTAACAGCGTATTAATATGGTTCCTTCCCAACAACAGGTGTAGACTAACAGTGTATTAATACGGTTCCTTCCCAACAACAGGTGTAAACTAACAGTGTATTAATACGGTTCCTTCCCAACAACAGGTGTAGACTAACAGTGTATTAATACGGTTCCTTCCCAACAACAGGTGTAGACTAACAGTGTATTAATACGGTTCCTTCCCAACAACAGGTGTAGACTAACAGTGTATTAATACGGTTCCTTCCCAACAACAGGTGTAAACTAACAGTGTATTAATACGGTTCCTTCCCAACAACAGGTGTAGACTAACAGTGTATTAATACGGTTCCTTCCCAACAACAGGTGTAGACTAACAGTGTATTAATACGGTTCCTTCCCAACAACAGGTGTAAACTAACAGTGTATTAATATGGTTCCTTCCCAACAACAGGTGTAAACTAACAGTGTATTAATACGATTCCTTCCCAACAACAGGTGTAGACTAACAGTGTATTAATACGGTTCCTTCCCAACAACAGGTGTAAACTAACAGTGTATTAATACGGTTCCTTCCCAACAACAGGTGTAAACTAACAGTGTATTAATACGGTTCCTTCCCAACAACAGGTGTAAACTAACAGTGTATTAATACGGTTCCTTCCCAACAACAGGTGTAAACTAACAGTGTATTAATACGGTTCCTTCCCAACAACAGGTGTAAACTAACAGTGTATTTATATGGTTCCTTCCCAACAACAGGTGTAAACTAACAGTTTAATGCTTTAATACGGTTCCTTCCCAACAACAGGTGTAGACTAACAGTGTATTAATACGGTTCCTTCCCAACAACAGGTGTAAACTAACAGTGTATTAATACGGTTCCTTCCCAACAACAGGTGTAAACTAACAGTGTATTAATACGGTTCCTTCCCAACAACAGGTGTAGACTAACAGTGTATTTATACGGTTCCTTCCCAACAACAGGTGTAGACTAACAGTGTATTAATATGGTTCCTTCCCAACAACAGGTGTAGACTAACAGTGTATTAATACGGTTCCTTCCCAACAACAGGTTTAGACTAACAGTGTATTAATACGGTTCCTTCCCAACAACAGGTGTAAACTAACAGTGTATTAATACGGTTCCTTCCCAACAACAGGTGTAGACTAACAGTGTATTAATACGGTTCCTTCCCAACAACAGGTGTAGACTAACAGTGTATTAATACGGTTCCTTCCCAACAACAGGTGTAAACTAACAGTGTATTAATAAGGTTCCTTCCCAACAACAGGTGTAAACTAACAGTGTATTAATACGGTTCCTTCCCAACAACAGGTGTAGACTAACAGTGTATTAATACGGTTCCTTCCCAACAACAGGTGTAAACTAACAGTGTATTAATACGGTTCCTTCCCAACAACAGGTGTAAACTAACAGTGTATTAATACGGTTCCTTCCCAACAACAGGTGTAAACTAACAGTGTATTAATACGGTTCCTTCCCAACAACAGGTGTAGACTAACAGTGTATTAATACGGTTCCTTCCCAACAACAGGTGTAGACTAACAGTGTATTAATACGGTTCCTTCCCAACAACAGGTGTAAACTAACAGTGTATTAATATGGTTCCTTCCCAACAACAGGTGTAAACTAACAGTTTAATGCTTTAATACGGTTCCTTCCCAACAACAGGTGTAAACTAACAGTGTATTAATACGGTTCCTTCCCAACAACAGGTGTAAACTAACAGTGTATTAATACGGTTCCTTCCCAACAACAGGTGTAAACTAACAGTGTATTAATATGGTTCCTTCCCAACAACAGGTGTAGACTAACAGTGAAATGCTTTAATACGGTTCCTTCCCAACAATACAGAGAAAAATAAAATAGATAAATAATATAAAAGCTATTACAGCTATTAATTAAAGTAGTAATAAATACACAATGAATAATGATAACTTGGCTTTATACACAGGCTACCAGTACTGAGTCAATGTGGAGGGGTACCAGGTAATAACATGGCTATATACAGGGAGTACCAGGTAATAACATGGTTATATACAGGGAGTACCAGGTAATAACATGGCTTTATACAGGATGTACCAGGTAATAACATGGCTTTATACAGGAAGTACCAGGTAATAACATGGCTATATTCACAGGCTACCAGAATTGAGTCAATGTGGAGGGGTACCAGGTAATAACATGGCTATATACAGGGAGTACCAGTACTGAGTCAATGTGGAGGGGTACCAGGTAATAACATGGCTATATACAGGGAGTACCAGTACTGAGTCAATGTGGAGGGGTACCAGGTAATAACATGGCTATATACAGGGAGTACCAGGTAATACCATGGCTATATACAGGGAGTACCAGGTAATAACATGGCTATATACAGGAAGTACCAGGTAATAACATGGCTATATACAGGGAGTACCAGGTAATAACATGGCTCTATACAGGGAGTACCAGGTAATAACATGGCTATATACAGGGAGTACCAGGTAATAACATGGCTATATACAGGGAGTACCAGGTAATAACATGGCTATATACAGGAAGTACCAGGTAATAACATGGCTATATACAGGGAGTACCAGTAATGAGTCAATGTGGAGGGGTACGAGGTAATAACATGGCTATATACAGGGAGCACCAGGTAATACCATGGCTATATACAGGGAGTACCAGGACTGAGTCAATGTGCAGGGGTACGAGGTAATTGAGGTAGATATGTACATATAGGTAGGGGTAAAGGATAGATAATAGACAGTATACTGTAGGTAGGGGTAAAGGATAGATAATAGACAGTAACAGCAGTATACTGTAGGTAGGAGTAAAGGATAGATAATAGACAGTATACTGTAGGTAGGGGTAAAGGATAGATAATAGACAGTAACAGCAGTATACTGTAGGTAGGAGTAAAGGATAGATAATAAATCAATTTATTTTATTTTATTTATATCAGCTGATATCTCAAAGTGCTGTACAGACATCTTGACCATGTTCTGTTATAATATCCTGGTTCCTCTCTAGTTTTCTTCCTAGGTTTTGGCCTTCCTAGGGAGTTTTTCCTAGGGAGTTTTTCCTAGCCACCGTGCTTCTTTCACATGCATTGCTTGCTGTTTGGGGTTTTAGGCTGGGTTTCTGTACAGCACTTTGAGATATCAGCTGATGTACGAAGGGCTATATAAATAAATTTGATTTGATTTAATAGACAGTAACAGCAGTATACTGTAGGTAGGGGTAAAGGATAGATAATAGACAGTAACAGCAGTATACTGTAGGTAGGGGTAAAGGATAGATAATAGACAGTAACAGCAGTATACTGTAGGTAAGGGTAAAGGATAGATAATAGACAGTAACAGCAGTATACTGTAGGTAGGGGTAAAGGATAGATAATAGACAGTAACAGCAGTATACTGTAGGTAGGGGTAAAGGATAGATAATAGACAGTATACTGTAGGTAGGGGTAAATGATAGATAATAGACAGTAACAGCAATATACTGTAGGTAGGGGTAAATGATAGATAATAGACAGTATACTGTAGGTAGGGGTAAAGGATAGATAATAGACAGTATGCTGTAGGTAGGGGTAAAGGATAGATAATAGACAGTAACAGCAGTATACTGTAGGTAGGGGGATAGATAATAGACAGTAACAGCAGTATACTGTAGGTAGGGGTAAAGGATAGATAATAGACAGTAACAGCAGTATACTGTAGGTAAGGGTAAAGGATAGATAATAGACAGTATACTGTAGGTAGGGGTAAATGATAGATAATAGACAGTAACAGCAATATACTGTAGGTAGGGGTAAATGATAGATAATAGACAGTAACAGCAGTATACTGTAGGTAGGGGTAAAGGATAGATAATAGACAGTAACAGCAGTATACTGTAGGTAGGGGTAATGGATAGATAATAGACAGTAACAGCAGTATACTGTAGGTAGGGGTAAATGATAGATAATAGACAGTATACTGTAGGTAGGGGTAAAGGATAGATAATAGACAGTAACAGCAGTATACTGTAGGTAGGGGTAAAGGATAGATAATAGACAGTAACAGCAGTATACTGTAGGTAGGGGTAAAGGATAGATAATAGACAGTATACTGTAGGTAGGGGTAAAGTGACTAGACAACAGGATAGATAATAGACAGTAACAACAGTATACTGTAGGTAGGGGTAAAGTATAGATAATAGACAGCAACAGCAGTATACTGTAGGTAGGGGTAAAGGATAGATAATAGACAGTATACTGTAGGTAGGGGTAAAGGATAGATAATAGACAGTAACAGCAGTATACTGTAGGTAGGGGTAAAGTATAGATAATAGACAGTAACAGCAGTATACTGTAGGTAGGGGTAAAGGATAGATAATAGACAGTATACTGTAGGTAGGGGTAAAGGATAGATAATAGACAGCAACAGCAGTATACTGTAGGTAGGGGTAAAGGATAGATAATAGACAGTATATTGTAGGTAGGGGTAAAGGATAGATAATAGACAGTATACTGTAGGTATGTCACAATCTTCTTCGTCAGACGATAAGGAAAAATCATTGTCCGACCAAAACGCAGCGGGATCATGTGTACTCATCTTCTTTATTTAGGAAAAGAAGGAAAACCAAAATAAACACGTACACAAAACACAATGACGCATACCAGGCTGGTAAGGCAACTAAGCTATACCTAGCACCATCTCCCACAAACTCCAAACACATACCTAATTATAGGATTCTCAATCAGAGGCAACTAGAAAACACCTGCCTCCAATTGAGAGTCCAACACCCAATACCTAAACATAGAAATACTAAACTAGAAAGAACATAGAAATACAAAAACATAGAACATAACCCAAAACCCGGAAATAATAAATCAAACACCCTTCTAACCAAACCACCACCCCGAACCACATAAAACAAATACCCCCTGCCACGTCTTGACCAAACTACAATACAAATAACCCCTATTACTGGTCAGGACGTGTCAAGGTAGTGGTAAAGCATAGATAATAGACAGTATACTGTAGGTAGGGGTAAAGGATAGATAATAGACCGTAGTAGCATCGGATGTGATGAGTTAACAAAGTTAGTGGAAAAATGGTCAATGCAGATATTTATTAACAATGCAGATAGTGTCTAGTTAATAGAGATAGTGTCTATTTATTAACAATAGAGATATTGTCTAGTTAATAGAGATAGTGTCTAGTTATTAACAATAGAGATAGTGTCTAGTTAATAACAATAGAGATAGTGTCTAGTTAATAGAGATAGTGTCTAGTTATTAACAATAGAGATAGTGTCTATTTATTAACAATGGAGATAGTGTCTAGTTAATAGAGATAGTGTCTAGTTATTAACAATAGAGATATTGTCTAGTTAATAACAATAGAGATAGTGTCTAGTTACTAGAGATAGTGTCTAGTTATTAACAATAGAGATATTGTCTAGTTAATAACAATAGAGATAGTGTCTAGTTAATAGAGATAGTGTCTAGTTATTAACAATAGAGATAGTGTCTAGTTAATAACAATAGAGATAGTGTCTAGTTAATAACAATAGAGATAGTGTCTAGTTAATAACAATAGAGATAGTGTCTAGTTAATAGAGATAGTGTCTAGTTATTAACAATAGAGATATTGTCTAATTAATAACAATAGAGATAGTGTCTATTTATTAACAATAGAGATAGTGTCTATTTATTAACAATAGAGATAACTCTTAACTGGCTTGACCAGCGTGGTGCGGCCTGAGAACAAAAGTTGTTTAAAGAAAATGACTGACAGCTGAGATCGATTGTTTCTTATGACAGGAGCTCTGCTTTTCTCTTTTCTCTCGTTTTTTTTCAACCTCTCTGTCTCTGATGCAAGTCTACTGGGAGAGGACAGAGGAGAGGTGAAGATAGAGGGGGAGAAAGGATTGGAAAAGAAGACATAAGGGGAGGAGAATAGCAGAGAGGGAACAGAGGAGAGGAAGAGGATGGAGGTGAAGAAAGGATTGAAAAGAAGACAGGAGAGGAGAGGAGAGACGGCTTGGTTGTTGAAATCTCTCTGCAGTGGATGTTCCCTCCTTGTTGATTCATCAATATCCATTTTAATGGTGAGATGGTTGAAGTTGATGAATGGTCTGTTGGTCTGTGGTCGGCTGAACTTCTCTCCGTGGAGTTCATCTCTCCTCCAGACAGACAGACAGACAGAGGGGATGTTAGGCCACTGCTCTTACAGGATGTTTATTTTGGAGTGTGTGTACGTGTGTGTCTCTCTCTCTCTGTGTGTGTGTGTGTGTGTGTGTGTGTGTGTGTGTGTGTGTGTGTGTGTGTGTGTGTGTGTGTGTGTGTGTGTGTGTGTGTGTGTGTGTGTGTGTGTGTGTGTGTCTTCTCTCAACATCTTGGCCATGATAGAGGTCAGGCCCATCGAGCCTCAGAGTAGAGCGTGAGGGGGGGGGGTCATAGCTCAGGCCAGGGGTCAGACAGCTGGGGTCAAACCTACAGCCCTAAAGGTCAAGGTTGAACACACACAGTCAATAAGAAAGGAAATATACTGTATCATTCACATGGTCCACTACAGTCTGTTCAAATCATACAGATCAACCCCAGAGAGACCAGCAGACTAAAGGGTAATATGTATTGTGTGGCCTTTAAAACAATTTTAAGGTGAAAATGGACAGCGCTCCTCACCGCAATGTGTGTGTGTGTGTGTGTGTGTGTGTGTGTCTGTGGTGTGTGTGTGTGGTGTGTGTGTTATGGCTCAGGAAGGTAAAGGTTGCAGCACCTTTTCTACCTGCCAGACACCCTCATACAGTCCCTCAACGTTACGAACCTACCACGCTCCCGGTGGCCAACCAAAAGAACACTAAAGGTTTCTGTGAGTCGTGGGGGTGCATTTGACCTTCTAGCGTTGACGTTAAAGGTGTGTGTGTATGTGTTTAGGCCACATTGATGGTTGGCTAGGTGTTGTTCCACTGTTCTTAACCTTTCACTGCAGTGGGCTAAATCAGGGTCACACAGAGTGATTCTGGGTAGTCTGAAACAAATCTACTTTGAAACTAAAGTATCCACCTCACACACATGGTTATGGGCTTAAAGAAGAAGTCACCTGTATCATGTCAGATATAAATCAAATCAAATCAAATGCTATTGGTCACATACACATATTCAGCAGATGTTATTGCGGGTGTAGTGAAATGCTTGTGTTCCTAGCTCCAACAGTGCAGTAGTATTTAACAATACACACAAATCTAAAAGTAAAATAATGTATTTAAGAAATATAAACATATTAGGATGAGTAATGTCAGTGGCATTGACTAAAATACGGTAGAATATAGTATATACATGAAATGAGTAAAACAGTATGTAAACATTATTAAAGTGACTAGTGATTCCATGTCTATGTACGTACAGAGCCTTGCACAAGTATTCACCCCCCTTGGTATTTTTACTATTTTGTTGCATTACAACCTGTAATTTAAATGGATTTTTATTTGGATTTCATGTAATGGACATACACAAAATAGGCCAAATTGGTGAAGTGAAATGAAAAGCATAACTTGTTTAAAGAAATGTAAAAGAAATATAAAAACGGAAAAGTGGTGTGTGCATATGTATTCACCCCCTTCGCTATGAAACCCCTAAATAAGATCTGGTGCAACCAATTACCTTCAGAAGTCACATAATTAGTTCAATAAAGTCCACCTGTGTGCAATCTAAGTGTCACATGATCTGTCTCATGATCTCAGTATATATACACCTATTCTTAAAATGCCCCAGAGTCTGCAACGCCACTAAGCAAGGGGCACATACCAAGCAAGTGGCCCTATGAAGACTAAAGAGTTCTCCAAACAGATCAGGGAAAACGTTGTGGAGAATTACAGATCAGGGTTGGGTTATGAAAAAATATCAGAAACTTTGAGCATCCCACGGCGCACCATTAAATCCATTATTAAAAAATTGGAAGAATATGGCACCACAACAAAACTGCCAAGAGAGGGCCGCCCACCAAAACTCACCGACAACAAAGAGACCAAAGATAACCCTGAAGGAGCTGCAAAGCTCCACAGCGGAGATTGGAGTATCTGTCCATAAGACCACTTTAATTAAGCTGTACACTCCACAGAGCTGGGCTTTACAGAAGAGTGTCCAGAAAAAAATAAGCAAACACGTTTGGTGTTCGCCAAAATGCATGTGAGAGACTCCCCAAACATATGGAAGAAGGTACTCTGGTCAGATGAGACTAAAAGCCATCAAGGAAAATGCTATGTCTGGCGCAAACCCAACACCTCTCATCACCCCGAGAATAGCATCCCTACAGAGAAGCATGGTGGTGGCAGCATCATGCTGTGGGGATGTTTTTCATCGGCAAGGACTGGGAATCTAGTCAGAATTGAAGGAATGACGGATGGCACTACATTCAGGGAAATTCTTGAGGGAAACCTGTTTCAGTCTTCCAGAGATTTGAGACTGGGACTGAGGTTCACCTTCCAGCAGGACAATGACCCTAAGCATACTGCTAAAGCAACACTTGAGTGGTTTAAGGAGAAACATTTAAATGTCTTGGAATGGCCTAGTCAAAGCCCAGACCTCAATCCAATTGAGAATCTGTGGTATGACTTAAAGATTGCTGTACACAAGAGGAACCCATCCAACTTGAAGGAGCTGGAGCAGTTTTGCCTTGAAGAAGGGCAAAAATCCCAGTGGCTAGATGTGCCAAGCTTATAGAGACATACCCCAAGAGACTTGCAGCTGTAATTGCTGCAAAAGGTGGCTCTACAAAGTATTGACTTTGGGGGGGTGAATAGTTATGCACGCTCAAGTTTTTGTTTCACAATAAAACATATTTTGCATCTTCAAAGTGGTAGGCATGTTGTGTAAATCAAATGAAATAAATTGTGTAAATAAATTCCAGGTTGTAAGGCAACAAAATTGTCACGTTCATTGTCCTCAAACTCCCTGTCATGAATCAGCCAAGGCGCAGCGTGCCGGTAATTCCACATTCTTTATTTGAAGAAAACCGAACAAAACAATAAACAGGTAAACAGAAAGAAACGTGACGCAACCGTGGCGAACACAAAACACTCACAGAAATAATAATTACCCACAAACACAGGTGGGGAAAAGGCTGCCTAAGTATGATTCCCAATCAGAGACAACGATAGACAGCTGCCTCTGATTAGGAACCATACTGGCCAAAACACAAAGAAATAGAAAACCTAGAATGCCCAGCCCATGTCACACCCTGACCTAACCAAACTAGAGGAAAATAAAACGTCTCTCTAAGGTCAGGGCGTGACAAAAATAGGAAAAATGCCAAGGGGGGTTCCGCAAGCAGCTTCTAAGGGCACCAGCTTTTAAGGTGCAGAGTTAAGTAACCAGGTGGTAGCTGGCTAGTGATGGCTATTTAACAGTCTGATGGCCTTGAGATAGAAGCTATTTCAGATTGTCAGTGATGTGTACACCGAGAAACTTGAAGCTTCTCACCTTCTCCACTGCGGTCCTGTCGATGTCTCCTGAAGTTCACAATCAGCTCCTTAGTTTTATTAACCCCTGGTCGGGCTCCGTCCCACATCCAGTGAAAAATCCTGTCGACATTAGCATAACGAAATTTAATATATATATTTTTTCAAATATAGGACTATGTTATATCATTTTATAGATACACCTCTCCTGAATCGAACCACGTCGTCCGATTTCAAAAAGGCTTTACAGCAAAAGCAAAACATTAGATTATGTTAGAGGAGTATATCGTAAAAGTAGCCACATAGCCATTTTCCGACCAACCACATGCATCACAAATAACCAAAAAACAGCTAAATGCAGCACTAACCTTTGACAATCTTCATCAGATGACACCCCTAGGACATCATGTTACACAATACATGCATTCTTTTGTTCGATAAAGTTCATATTTATATATAAAAACAGCATTTTACATCGGCGCGTAACGTTGACTAACTATTTTCCCTCAAATGCATCCGGTGAAACAGCGCTACAATTTACTAAATTACTATTCGAAAACATTTTTAAAATGTAATATTGTCATTCTAAGATTTATAGATGAATATCTCTTGAAGCACCTGTAATGCCAGATTTAAAAATAACTTTACTGGGTAATCACACTTTGCGATAAAAGGGGATGCGATACTCAGAAAAATAGGCTACCGTTACAGGTCAGCGCCATCTTGGAACAATCGCATATCAAATCTAGTCTTGTATACTATTGTCAATAATCCCTTACCTTTGATTATCTTCATCAGAAAGCACTTCTAGGAATCCCAGGTCCACAACAAATGTATTTTCGTTCGAAAAAGTTAATCCTTTATGTTCCAATAGCTTGTTCTTGTTAGCGCGTTCTGAAGGCTGCACCAAAAGTTCCGTCGTGCGCGGGACTCCACTTTCGAAAAAATGCATATTTTTTTTATTTAGGTCATTCAAACATGTCAAACGTTGTATAACATAAATCTTTAGGGCCTTTTTCAACCAGAGCTCCAATAAGATTCAAGGGGGACGATTGCATTGTGTTTCAAAACGTTTCAAAAGGGGAGGGTAGCCAGGGGCGCCGGCGTCATAATGGTGATGGCCCTCTCCGTGTGACCACGTTCCACTGCGTCTCATTCATTCAGTTTTCACAGTAGAAGGCTCAAATCACTTTGTAAAGACTGGGGACATCTAGTGAAAGCAATAGGAAGTGCTCAATGAACCATTGCTCACTGTGTGAATTACAGGCAAACTGATGAAGTTGAGTCCGCAATTCAGAATTCCACTTCCTGTTACGATCGGTCTCGGGGTTTTGACTGCCATATGAGTTCTGTTATACTCACAGACACCATTCAAACAGTTTTAGAAACTTTAGGGTGTTTTCTATCCACAAGTATTAATTATATGCATATCCTAGCTTCTGAGTTTGAGTAGGAGGCCGTTTAAAATGGGCACGAATTTCTTTCAAAAATCGCTGTATCCTAGGCGAACGACAAGAGGTTAATGTTGAAGGAGAGGTTATTTTCCTGGCACCACTCTGTCCAGGGCCCTCACCTCCTCCTTTTAGGCTGTCTTGTCATCGGAGGTGGCCACGCAGTCATGGGTGAACAGGGAGTACAGGAGGGGGCTGAGCATGCACCCTTGTGGGGCCCCAGTGTTGAGGATCTGCGTAGTGGAGGTGTTGTTTCCTACCTTCACCACCTGGGGGTGGCCTGTCAGGAAGTCCAGGACCCAGATGCACAGGGCAGGGTTCAGACCCAGGGCCCCGAGCTTAATGATGAGCTTGGAGGATACTATGGTTTTGAAGGCTGAGCTATAGTCAATGAACAGCATTCCTACATAGGTATTCCTCTTGTCCAGATGGGATCGGGCAGTGTGCAGTGTGCAGTGCGATGACGATTGCATCATCTGTGGATCTATTGGGGGCGGTTAACAAATTGAAGTGGTTCTGGGGTGTCAGTTAAGTTGGAGGTAGTATGATCCTTAACTAGCCTCTCAAAGCACTTCATGATGACAGAAGTGAGTGCTATGGAGCGATAGTCATTTAGTTCAGTTACCTTTGCTTTCTTAGGTACAGGAACAATGGTGGACATCTTGAAGCAAGTGGGGACAGCAGACTGGGATAGGCAGAGATATATGAATATGTCCAGCCAGCTGGTTTTGCGCGTGCTCTGAGGACGTGGCTAGGGGTAACTTTTAACTGTTGCTGTATGTGATAAAGGCCTTTCATACTCATTTTATTAAGTGTATTGAGCGTCGGTGTTAATTGGGGCGAGTGTTTCAAGTGGATTATAAAAGTGCTGGGTCGGCATTAGGAATGTTTTCTCTCCTCCTTCTCATCCAGCCCCATTAGAGATCACATCAGAGTTGTTAGGTGAATGTTTCAGGCATTATCCTGGGTTTAATGGGCCAAGCTCATCTACAGTCTCATTATCTGACTTGGCAACATTATCCTGCCGTTCTGATCTTTTAGAAGTGTGTAAAGTACAAAAGAAAAGAAAGGGAGACAGAGAGAGATGAGCGAGAGAGAGATAGAGAGAGAGAGAGAGAGAGAGAGGGGAGAGAGAGATAGAGAGAGCCGTGGTCGGTGAAAAACTAACGATGTGCCAGATTTAGCTTTGATTAAACATTGAAGGATCGCCTCTCTCTCTCTCTCTCTCTCACACACACACAAAGAACAGTGTCATCTCGCCTCCCCCTTCCTCCCCCCGCGAGAGACTCCCCCCGTCGATGTCCACCCACCACCCCCCCGATGACCACCGCTAACGGGGATTGGTTGAACCCTATTGGCCGATGGAACCTTTGATCGATGTCAGAGGCCGACGGCCCGTCGCTCGTTTCAAAGTGACCACTCATCAACGCCCACTCCCTCACTCTCCAACCCTGTAGGCTCTGTTCTAATATCCACACTATATATAGTATACCGCTTAGAATGGGGCATATTTTATGTATTTGATTGGCAGGTTATAAACCAAATGTGGAATATCAAGGTCGCTGTTATTAATAAGACCGTGTTGATTCATGTGTTGTCGTTGATCCATAGGGTCTGCACTGAGGACGTCCCTGGGTACAGCCTGCTCCCATTCCGATAGAAACACATTGAAGAAAGAATATGAATAAAACAATTCGCGTTAGACACACAGCAACAGCTTCATGAGTAATTTAGATGGGTTTTTTTTTTCTGTCGTTATTTGTTTGATATGCATAATAATGTCACCCTGATTAGACAACCCTGGAGGGAAAACACTTGACAGAACTCAGAGTTTTAGTTGATAAAAAAAAACAAGATTGAAAAGTAGGTTGAGATTATCATGGCATCGTTTTCACAAAATGGAGAGTGATGAAGAGGAAGGGGAACCTGCGTCGTCATAAAAGCTGAACTCCAGGTGATGAATTGTTTGGAATAAAATTACAACCTCAACCACGTTCCAGAGTGGTCTGTTCTGAAAGATGGGACCCTTCTCTGTTCCAGAGTGGTCTGATCTGAAAGATGGGACCCTTCTCTGTTCCAGAGTGGTCTGATCTGAAAGATGGGACCCTTCTCTGATCCAGAGTGGTCTGATCTGAAAGATGGGACCCTTCTCTGATCCAGAGTGGTCTGATCTGAAAGATGGGACCCTTCTCTGTTCCAGAGTGGTCTGATCTGAAAGATGGGACCCTTCTCTGTTCCAGAGTGGTCTGATCTGAAAGATGGGACCCTTCTCTGATCCAGAGTGGTCTGTTCTGAAAGATGGGACCCTTCTCTGTTCCAGAGTGGTCTGATCTGAAAGATGGGACCCTTCTCTGATCCAGAGTGGTCTGATCTGAAAGATGGGACCCTTCTCTGTTCCAGAGTGGTCTGATCTGAAAGATGGGTCCCTTCTCTGTTCCAGAGTGGTTTGATCTGAAAGATGGGACCCTTCTCTGTTCCAGAGTGGTTTGATCTGAAAGATGGGACCCTTCTCTGATCCAGAGTGGTCTGGTCTGAAAGATGGGACCCTTCTCTGTTCCAGAGTGGTTTGATCTGAAAGATGGGACCCTTCTCTGATCCAGAGTGGTCTGATCTGAAAGATGGGACCCTTCTCTGATCCAGAGTGGTCTGATCTGAAAGATGGGACCCTTCTCTGATCCAGAGTGGTCTGATCTGAAAGATGGGACCCTTCTCTGTTCCAGAGTGGTCTGATCTGAAATATGGGACCCTTCTCTGTTCCAGAGTGGTCTGGTCTGAAAGATGGGACCCTTCTCTGTTCCAGAATGGTCTGATCTGAAAGATGGGTCCCTTCTCTGTTCCAGAGTGGTTTGATCTGAAAGATGGGACCCTTCTCTGTTCCAGAGTGGTTTGATCTGAAAGATGGGACCCTTCTCTGATCCAGAGTGGTCTGGTCTGAAAGATGGGACCCTTCTCTGTTCCAGAGTGGTTTGATCTGAAAGATGGGACCCTTCTCTGATCCAGAGTGGTCTGATCTGAAAGATGGGACCCTTCTCTGATCCAGAGTGGTCTGATCTGAAAGATGGGACCCTTCTCTGATCCAGAGTGGTCTGATCTGAAAGATGGGACCCTTCTCTGTTCCAGAGTGGTCTGATCTGAAATATGGGACCCTTCTCTGATCCAGAGTGGTCTGATCTGAAAGATGGGACCCTTCTCTGTTCCAGAGTGGTCTGATCTGAAATATGGGACCCTTCTCTGTTCCAGAGTGGTCTGGTCTGAAAGATGGGACCCTTCTCCTAGTTGTAAATCCTGTTCTATAGGATTTCCAGTTTGCAGCGTGCTTGGATGACTGTTTTAAGGTGATGCCAAAGAAACATGTCTATCCTTGATTCTTTTCTATTTATATAATCTTCTGGCTTGTAGGTGTTGACAGACTGACTCACCTCTTTATTAAAGTTTAAATTGTGTTGACAGACTGACTCACCTCTTTGTTAAAGTTTAAATTATGATGACAGACTGACAGGTGTGACTAATTACCTTGTTAATGCAGGAAGCAGTCTCATTGGTTAATTGTATGTTCCCTACTTGTACTTAAAGGTAGACTCAGCGATATGACGTACTGTAGGGGTACAAAGTAAAGAGCATAGTGGGGCAATCTCTGCAACAACTAAGAGTGTTGAAGCGCGAGGCTAAACTCGTCTGTTTTGGTCCCGTACCTACCCCGCTCTAACAGCGTGAAGCAAGTGTGACTGTGTGTGACTGTGTGGGAGCCTGCTGTGCTGCTGGTGGCCACGTCATTTAGCTGACTCTACCTCTACAATACCTGCTGTTCTGCTGTTGGCCACCTCATTTAGCTGACTCTACCTCTACAATATCTGCTGTTCTGCTGGTGGCCACGTCATTTAGCTGACTCTACCTCTACAATACCTGCTGTTCTGCTGGTGGCTACCTCATTTAGTTGACTCTACCTCTACAATATCTGCTGTTCTGCTGGTGGCCACCTCATTTAGCTGACTCTACCTCTACAATACCTGCTGTTCTGCTGGTGGCCACCTCATTTAGCTGACTCTACCTCTACAATACCTGCTGTTCTGCTGGTGGCCACCTCATTTAGCTGACTCTACCTCTACAATATCTGCTGTTCTGCTGGTGGCCACCTCATTTAGCTGACTCTACCTCTACAATACCTGCTGTTCTGCTGGTGGCTACCTCATTTAGTTGACTCTACCTCTACAATATCTGCTGTTCTGCTGGTGGACACCTCATTTAGCTGACTCTACCTCTACAATACCTGCTGTTCTGCTGGTGGCCACCTCATTTAGCTGACTCTACCTCTACAATACCTGCTGTTCTGCTGGTGGCCACGTCATTTAGCTGACTCTACCTCTACAGTATCTGCTGTTCTGCTGGTGGCCACGTCATTTAGCTGACTCTACCTCTACAATATCTGCTGTTCTGCTGGTGGCCACGTCATTTAGCTGACTCTACCTCTACAATATCTGCTGTTCTGCTGGTGGCCACGTCATTTAGCTGACTCTACCTCTACAATACCTGCTGTGCTGCTGGTGGCTACCTCATTTAGCTGACTCTACCTCTACAGCAGGACATCCCTTTAGTTTCCTGTCAAAGTGTTGGTCAGGAATATCAGTCACTTCTCAAATTAAACATCAATCAGTGGGAAACTTATTCAGGAGATTCCAATTAGTTCAACAGTGGTTCAGTCACTTTTTTTTCTCCAATTTTCTCTTCAGATGTTTTACAGAAAGAAAATCCTTAAAGGAGATTTAAAAAAAAAAAAATCCCTCCTCTCTCCCTCCTCTCCATCCCCTCTTTATCCTGGTCGGATGGTTTGGTGTTTGCGGCAGCAAGCAGGCAGTGAGCTTTATCAAGTGGTATAAATCTTTAATTTTAGAGATCAGCATTAATGGCAGAAACAGCCTAAGATCTGGGCTCCGCTCCCTCCCTTTCATCCCTATCCACTGGGGGAATTCAGGGAGAGGTCCGCTGCGCTCAATCGCTTGCTCCCATAAGTACACAAAATTAGCTGCTTAGCTGTTGATCTCCATACATGATCCTTCAGAAAGCCTCTCTGTGTGTCCAAGGCTGCTGATACCGCTGATACCTTACTGGCTCTCTGGCTTCACAGGAACAGGAGGTGTAGGAGGGGGGGTCCCCTCCCCCGGGAGGGGGAGATGGAGGGAGAAAGGGGTGAGGAGGGAGGAGTGAGGATCTAATTCAATCTCTTTTAAAGACAATAAGGCTGTGGCTTCCTCCCCCTTACAGCTCGCCCCTGTCACCACCACACCGCCCGCTCGCCCGGGCCTCACAGCTTAGAGACAGACGCTAAGCCGCAGCCTGCCTTTGTAGACGCTTAGGAAATAGAAAATTGAATTGTCATTCATGTGTTTTTAGGTCCCCCTCCAGTACTACGTACTGCATAGCCTCATTTTGGAAACATCAAAATTCAGGGGTAAATTCTGAGGTAGAATAATGAGGAGGAGAGAAACGTAAGGAACAGACCGCAGAGGAGCAAGATGGAGTGAGTGAGGGAGAGAGAGAGAGAGCGAGAGAGACAGAGAGCTGAGAGAGACAGAGAGAAAGAGACAGAGAGAGAGAGAGAGACAGACAGAGAGAGAGAGAGAGGCTGAGAGAGCAGAGAGAGAGAGACAGAGAGAGAGAGAGAGAGAGAGAGAGAGAGAGAGAGAGAGACAGAGAGAGAGAGAGCTGAGAGAGAGACACGAGAGAGAGAGACAGAGAGAGAGAGAGAGAGAGAGCTGAGAGAGACAGAGAGAGAGAGACGAGAGAGAGAGAGAGAGAGAGAGAGAGAGAGAGAGAGAGACAGAGAGAGAGAGAGCTGAGAGAGAGACACAGAGAGAGAGAGACAGAGAGAGAACTGCGAGGGCTGGTTCTGTTTTGATCTATCCTTGTTTGTTAACTCAGGTTTCTCCTAATGAATCAAGCACCTCACACCATCGTGTACATGTATCCCTATGGTTGAATTTTTCCAGCTGAACCCTGGCATCAGTTATTCTGTGGTCTATTCAGTAATGCTACTGTTGGCTTGTATTTCTCCTATTTAATGAGCCCGGGCAGCACTGTGAATTACACCCTGCTCTGCTCGGCCTGCACTGCAGGCTGTGGGCTTCCCTCTATAGTGCACTACGTTTGACCAGAGCTCTGGTCAAATGAAGTGCACTATAATGGGAATAGGGGGCCATTTGTGCCGCAGCCTGCCTGTGTTAATGGGACCCGCCTGTGAGAGCCTGAGAGGGACTGCAGCTCTCGTTAGCAGGGCTAGCTGTTATTGATTGGCCGGGGCCACAAGGGGCCCGCCTTCCTCCCTACCTGCGCTCGACTTTGTACTTGTGCTGAAGCTGTAAGGGTCTGCTGAACAACAGGGACCACGCACAGCTCAAACAAGCTCTATGAAACGCCTATCAATTAGGCTTTGAAGGTCAAGCAATCTCTCTCTCTCTTTCTCTCTCTTTGCCTCTCGCCTGGCTCTCTCTCCAAAATACATCTGAAGACTCCATTCAATTAAATATTTGAGGCTGCAGCTGCTCTGTAAGTGAAAGGTCAACTAAGTCCAGGAGGCTAAAAGTGAAAGGCTTTGCGCCTCCACTGTCTCCTTTAACACCCGGCCAATCACAACAAAGCCTCCCCCAAGCTGGCTCTCTCTCCTCTTAATGATACCCACTGGTCAATCCCCTAACTAGCAGTGGCACCCCCCCGGAATCAGAAGCAGCAATGAGCTGCTGGCCGGCTGGGAGGACAAGAGCCAGGACTATCCATCAGTAACAGCAATGGGCTGGCCTACAGGACCAGAACCAGGACTATCCATCAGTAACAGCAATGGGCTGGCCTACAGGACCAGAACCAGGACTATCCATCAGTAACAGCAGCAATGGGCTGGCCTACAGAACCAGAGCCAGGACTATCCATCAGTAACAGCAATGGGCTGGCCTACAGGACCAGAACCAGGACTATCCATCAGTAACAGCAATGGGCTGGCCTGACAGGACCAGAACCAGGACTATCCATCAGTAACAGCAGTGGGCTGGCTGACAGGACCAGAACCAGGACTATCCATCAGTAACAGCAGTGGACTGGCTGACAGGACCAGAACCAGGACTATCCATCAGTAACAGCAGCAATGGGCTGGCCTGACAGGACCAGAACCAGGACTATCCATCAGTAACAGCAGTGGGCTGGCTGACAGGACCAGAACCAGGACTATCCATCAGTAACAGCAGCAATGGGCTGGCTGACAGGACCAGAACCAGGTCTATCCATCAGTAACAGCAGCGGACTGGCTGACAGGACCAGAACCAGGACTATCCATCAGTAACAGCAATGGGCTGGCTGACAGGACCAGAACCAGGACTATCCATCAGTAACAGCAGCAATGGGCTGGCTGACAGGACCAGAACCAGGTCTATCCATCAGTAACAGCAGCAATGGGCTGGCCTGACAGGACCAGAACCAGGACTATCCATCAGTAACAGCAGCTGGACTGGCTGACAGGACCAGAACCAGGTCTATCCATCAGTAACAGCAGTGGGCTGGCTGACAGGACCAGAACCAGGACTATCCATCAGTAACAGCAGCAATGGGCTGGCTGACAGGACCAGAACCAGGACTATCCATCAGTAACAGCAGTGGGCTGGCTGACAGGACCAGAACCAGGACTATCCATCAGTAACAGCAGCAATGGGCTGGCTGACAGGACCAGAACCAGGACTATCCATCAGTAACAGCAATGGGCTGGCTGACAGGACCAGAACCAGGACTATCCATCAGTAACAGCAGCTGGGCTGGCCTGACAGGACCAGAACCAGGACTATCCATCAGTAACAGCAATGGGCTGGCCTGACAGGACCAGAACCAGGACTATCCATCAGTAACAGCAATGGGCTGGCTGACAGGACCAGAACCAGGACTATCCATCAGTAACAGCAGCAATGGGCTGGCCTACAGGACCAGAACCAGGACTATCCATCAGTAACAGCAGTGGGCTGGCTGACAGGACCAGAACCAGGACTATCCATCAGTAACAGCAATGGGCTGGCTGACAGGACCAGAACCAGGACTATCCATCAGTAACAGCAGCAATGGGCTGGCTGACAGGACCAGAACCAGGTCTATCCATCAGTAACAGCAGATGGGCTGGCTGACAGGACCAGAACCAGGACTATCCATCAGTAACAGCAATGGGCTGGCTGACAGGACCAGAACCAGGACTATCCATCAGTAACAGCAATGGGCTGGCTGACAGGACCAGAACCAGGACTATCCATCAGTAACAGCAGCAATGGGCTGGCTGACAGGACCAGAACCAGGACTATCCATCAGTAACAGCAATGGGCTGGCTGACAGGACCAGAACCAGGACTATCCATCAGTAACAGCAGCAATGGGCTGGCCTGACAGGACCAGAACCAGGACTATCCATCAGTAACAGCAGTGGGCTGGCTGACAGGACCAGAACCAGGACTATCCATCAGTAACAGCAATGGGCTGGCTGACAGGACCAGAACCAGGACTATCCATCAGTAACAGCAGCAATGGGCTGGCTGACAGGACCAGAACCAGGACTATCCATCAGTAACAGCAATGGGCTGGCTGACAGGACCAGAACCAGGACTATCCATCAGTAACAGCAGCAATGGGCTGGCTGACAGGACCAGAACCAGGACTATCCATCAGTAACAGCAATGGGCTGGCTGACAGGACCAGAACCAGGACTATCCATCAGTAACAGCAGCAATGGGCTGGCTGACAGGACCAGAACCAGGACTATCCATCAGTAACAGCAATGGACTGGCTGACAGGACCAGAACCAGGACTATCCATCAGTAACAGCAGCAATGGGCTGGCTGACAGGACCAGAACCAGGACTATCCATCAGTAACAGCAATGGACTGGCTGACAGGACCAGAACCAGGACTATCCATCAGTAACAGCAGCAGTGGACTGGCTGACAGGACCAGAACCAGGACTATCCATCAGTAACAGCAATGGGCTGGCTGACAGGACCAGAACCAGGACTATCCATCAGTAACAGCAGCAGTGGACTGGCTGACAGGACCAGAACCAGGACTATCCATCAGTAACAGCAATGGGCTGGCTGACAGGACCAGAACCAGGACTATCCATCAGTAACAGCAATGGGCTGGCTGACAGGACCAGAACCAGGACTATCCATCAGTAACAGCAGCAATGGGCTGGCTGACAGGACCAGAACCAGGACTATCCATCAGTAACAGCAGCAGTGGGCTGGCTGACAGGACCAGAACCAGGACTATCCATCAGTAACAGCAGCAATGGGCTGGCTGACAGGACCAGAACCAGGACTATCCATCAGTAACAGCAATGGGCTGGCTGACAGGACCAGAACCAGGACTATCCATCAGTAACAGCAGCTGGGCTGGCTGACAGGACCAGACCAGGACTATCCATCAGTAACTAGCAGCAATGGGCTGGCCTACAGGACCAGAACCAGGACTATCCATCAGTAACAGCAGCAATGGGCTGGCTGACATGACCAGAACCAGGACTATCCATCAGTAACAGCAATGGGCTGGCTGACAGGACCAGAACCAGGACTATCCATCAGTAACAGCAGCAATGGGCTGGCTGACAGGACCAGAACCAGGACTATCCATCAGTAACAGCAGCAATGGGCTGGCTGACAGGGCCAGAACCAGGACTATCCATCAGTAACAGCAGCAGTGGACTGGCTGACAGGACCAGAACCAGGACTATCCATCAGGTGGGAAAAGTACTGATAATGATAACCCAGACATAATGTCAAGCACTCGCTCCACTCTCTCTCAACTGGTTGACATTCAGGTGGAGAGAGAGAGGAGGGGGGGGGGGGAGAGAACAAGAGAAAGAAAGATCGAGAGAGAGAGAGAGAGAGAGAGAGAGAGAGAGCGAGAGAGGGGGGGAGAGAACAAGAGAAAGAAAGATCGAGAGAGCGAGAGAGCGAGAGAGAGAGCTGGCCAGACATCTAAAGGAGTGGTGGTGCAGAGAAAGAGAAAAAGAGAGACAGAGCTCTCCTCCTCCTCTCCTCCTCCTCCTCCTCCTCTCCTCTCTAGCCCACTGAGGTGGAGTTAACCTCTCTGCAGTGAACTCTAATTATCCAGCCAGTGGCCTAAGGGAGTTCCCCAGGGACCCCCCAACAACAGACCCACATGACACACCACTCAATAACCATCAACACAAACGCCAACTAATTGACTCCAATTGGGCCTCATTATTGCTGCTTTAGAGCAGTGAGGGTCAGTAGAACTGTTACTCTTATGGTCAAGGTGAAACCTTCAGCTAAATGTGTGGACTGTAATAAAACTGTGTGGACTGTAATAAAACTGTGTGGACTGTAATAAAACTGTGTGGACTGTAATAAAACTGTGTGGACTGTAATAAAACTGTGTGGACTGGAATAAAACTGTGTGGACTGTAATAAAACTGTGTGGACTGTAATACAACTGTGTGGACTGTAATACAACTGTGTGGACTGTAATAAAACTGTGTGGACTGTAATAAAACTGTGTGGACTGTAATAAAACTGTGTGGACTGTAATAAAACTGTGTGGACTGTAATAAAACTGTGTGGACTGTAGAATAACACCAGAGGTGTCTAGTTGTTACAGCTGTTTATACAACGGGTGGGTGTAGTCCTGGATGCTGATTGGTTAGTTGTTATAGCTGGGTTTTTTTTTGTGGGGTCTGGATTTTTATTTTCGTTGAACATGAAATGTTGTGTTTTAAATAAGGTGTGACAAATGCTGGAAATCAAATGTACACACACACACACACACACACACACAAAAAACAAAAAACATCCATAGTTATTACATCCATATGTGGGAGAAAAAAAGGTTTACTTTCCTCTCTAGATTTCAGGAAGTTAAAGGGGAACTACACCTGCTGGTTTGTCCTTGTTGTTTGGCTCCTCAGGAAGTGCTGGCGGCCATGACAGAAGCCAAACGGTAGCTGGCTTCGGGGGGTGTGGTTTATGTGTTTCTGTCTTGTTGTGTGTCCTTCCCACCATGGGGATCCATAATAATTACAAATACTTCAGTAGCCTACAGTCATATTAGAAAAATGCTTATTGCTGAATTTATGTAGATATTCTAAACTTAAGTGTTGTGATAACTTTCAAATGTAGTAGCAGGTCCATGTAGAAATAAACAACCCTTTACATAATACCATAGATCAGTGTTCTGATAATATAACAATATGAACCTTTCACCTTTCATTGTCATTCCCAGCAAATACAGATACTGTGTCTATCAGCATGTTGTCTGGTGGTAATGGGGTTACCTTGGTAACATGTCAGAGGTCACACCTTCCTGTCTGTGTCACACCCTGATCTGTTTCAACCGACTTTGTGCTTGTCTCCACCCCACTCCAGGTGTCGCCCATCTTCCCCATCATCCCCTGGGTATTTATACCTGTGTTCTTTGTTTGTCTGTTGCCAGTTCTTCTTGTTTGTTCAAGTCAACCAGCGTTTTGTGTCTCAGCTCCTGCTTTTTCCAGTCTCTCTTTTCTCGCCCTCCTAATTTTGACCCTTACCTGTCCTGACTCTGAGCCCGCCTGTCTGACCACTCTGCCTGCCCCTGACCCTGAGCCTGCCTGCCGCCCGGTACCTGTGCCCGACCTCTGGTTAACTGACCCCTGCCTGCCTTGACCTGTCTATTTCCTGCCCCTGTTGGAATATTAAACTATTGTTTATTCGACGTGGTCTGCATCTTGGTCTTACCTTCATACCTGATTGTCTGGTGGTAACGGGGCTACCTACCTGATAGTCTGGTGGTAACGGGGCTACCTACCTGATAGTCTGGTGGTAACGGGGCTACATACCTGATAGTCTGGTGGTAACGGGGCTACCTACCTGATAGTCTGGTGGTAACGGGGCTACCTACCTGATAGTCTGGTGGTAACGGGGCTCTACCTGATGGTCTGGTGGTAACGGGGCTACCTACCTGATAGTCTGGTGGTAACGGGGATACCTACCTGATAGTCTGGGGGTAACGGGGCTACCTACCTGATAGTCTGGTGGTAATGGGGCTACCTTTCTCCCTCTCCATATTGACTGATACCTGATCCTGCTGCAGAAGGGTTTCTCCCTCCCCATATTGACTGGGGCAGCAGGGTAACCTAGTGGTTAGAGCGTTGGACTTGTAACCGAAAGGTTGCAAGATCGAATCCCCCGAGCTGACAAGGTAAAAATCTGTCGTTCTGCCCCTGAACAAGGCAGTTCAGTCTGGTGGTAACGGGGCTACATACCTGATAGTCCGGTAGGCCATCATTGAAAATAAGAATTTGTTCTTAACAGACTTGCCCTAGTTAAATAAAGGTAAAATGTAAAAAAATATCATTCAATTAAATAATACAATAAGACAATACATGAAAAAGTTGTCTAGTAAAAAAATCTCTCCATTCAGAGACATCTGTATCAAGCCTGTCTGTCAGTCTGGACTCCATCACATTCAAGAAGCACAATACTTACACAAATGATTGTCTTGTTAGACTTAAGTGCAGCTTTGACATTATTGATCATAGTCTGCTGCTGGAAAAAATCGTATGTGTTATGGCTTTACACCCCCTGCTATAATGTGGAAAAAGAGTTACCTGTCCAACAGAACACAGAGGGTGTTCTTTAATGGAAGCCTATCAAATATAATCCAGTTAGAATCAGGAATTCCCCAGGGTAGCTGTTTAGGCCCCTTGCTTTTTACATTTTTTACTAACAACATGCCACTGACTGAGTAAAGCCAGAGTGTCTATGTTAGTTTCAGAGTGGGTGGCAAGGAATAAGTTAGCCCTAAATATTTCTAAAACTTAAAGCATTATATTTGGAACAAAACACTCACTAAACCTTAAACCTCAACTAAATCTTGTAATAAATAATGTGGAAATTGAGCAAGTTGAGATGACTAAACTGCTTGGAGTAACCCTGGATTGTAAACTGTCATGTTCAAAACATATTGATGCAGTAGTAGCTAAGATGGGGAGAAGTCTGTCTATAATAAAGTGATGCTCTGCCTTCTTAACAACACTATAAACAAGGCAGGTCCTACAGGCCCAAGTTTTGTCGCACCTTGACTACTGTTCAGTTGTGTGGTCAGGTGCCACAACAAAAATGACTTAGGAAAATTGCTCAGAACAGGGCAGCTGGCCCTCGGATGTACACAGAGAGCTAATATTAATAATATTTATGTCAATCTCTCCTGGCTGAAAGTGGAGGAGATTGACTTCATCACTACTTTTATTTATGAGAGGTATTGATATGCTGAATGCACCGAGCTGTCTGTCTAAACTACTGGCACACAGCTCGGACATCCATGCATATCCAACAAGACAAGCCACCAGAGGTCTCTTCACAGTCTCCAAGTCCAGAACAGACTATGGGAGGTGAACAGTACTACATAGAGCCATGACTACATGGCTTTGTGATCTCTCCCTATCGACGACCGTTGGTGAGCAGGCAAGAGGTGAGGCTGGAGGTAATAGCATAGATAAGCTCCTGGTTGGTCACACACACACACACACACACACACACACACACACACACACACACACACACACACACACACACACACACACACACACACACCACACACACACACACACACACACACACACACACACACACACACACACACACACACACACACACATATTATATGGGAACACAGCGATCAGGCTGGTTCCGCCAGGCTAGGTTATACCCTGGACATTATATGGGAACACAGCGATCAGGCTGGTTCCACCAGGCTAGGTTATAACCTGGACATTATATGGTGAACACAGTGATCAGGCTGGTTCCATCAGGCTAGGTTATAACCTGGACATTATATGGGAACACAGTGATCAGGCTGGTTCCATCAGGCTAGGTTATACCCTGGACGTTATATGGTGAACACAGCGATCAGGCTGGTTCCACCAGGCTAGGTTATACCATGGACATTATATGGTGAACACAGTGATCAGGCTGGTTCCATCAGGCTAGGTTATACCCTGGACGTCATATACATCTAAGAAGTAGAAAATAAGCAACAAATAATGTCAGTTTACATAAATTATGTTTCACATTTGGTTTATCAAACGTCTCAAAGTAATGAAGTGGATACCCCTTTGTATTTGTACAAATCAAATTTATTTATAAAGCCCTTCTTACATCAGCTGATATCTCAAAGTGCTGCACAGAAACCCAGCCTAAAACCCCAAACAGCAAGCTATGCAGGTGTAGAAGCACGGTGGCTAGGAAAAACTCCCTAGAAAGGCCAGGACCTAGGAAGAAACCTAGAGAGGAACCAGGCTATGAGGGGTGGCCAGTCCTCTACTGGCTGTGCCGGGTGGAGATTATAACAGAACATGACCAAGATATTCAAATGTTCATAGGTGACCAGCAGGGTTAAATAATAATAATCACAGTGGATGTCGAGGGTGCAACAGGTCAGCACCTCAGGAGTAAATGTCAGTTGGCTTTTCATAGCCGATCATTCAGAAGATCTCTACCGCTCCTGCTGTCTCTAGAGAGTTGAAAACAGCAGGTCTGGGACAGGTAGCACGTTTGGTGAACAGGTCAGGGTTCCATAGCCACAGGCAGAACATTTGAAACTGGAGCAGCAGCACGGCCAGGTGGACTGGGGACAGCTAGGAGTCATCCGGCCAGATAGTCCTGAGGCATGGTCCTAGGGCTCAGGTCCTCCGAGAGAGAGAAAGAAAGAAGAAAGAAAGAAAGTTAGAGAGAGCATATATAAATTCACACAGGACACCGGATAAGACAAGAGAAATACTCCAGATATAACTGGCCCTAGGCCCCAGACACATAAACTACTGCAGCATAAATACTGGAGGCTGAGACAGGAGTGGTCGGGAGACACTGTGGCCCCATACGACGATACCCCTGGACAGGGCCAAACAGGCAGGATATAACCAAATGAATGGCCTGTGAAAGCTGTTGCTGCTGACAGGTGAAGGTTGCTGGCCGGATACTTTCCAACATGTGGCTGACTGTTCCAGTCATAGGAATGTTCACAGTGAGGTCATGTCTGACTGTTCCAGTCATATGAATGTTCACAGTGAGGTCATGTCTGACTGTTCCAGTCATAGGAATGTTCACAGTGAGGTCATGTCTGACTGTTCCAGTCATAGGAATGTTCACAGTGAGGTCATGTCCGACTGTTCCAGTCATAGGAATGTTCACAGTGAGGTCACGTCTGACTGTTCCAGTCATAGGAATGTTCACAGTGAGGTCATGTCTGACTGTTCCAGTCATAGGAATGTTCACAGTGAGGTCATGTCTGACTGTTCCAGTCATAGGAATGTTCACAGTGAGGTCATGTCTGACTGTTCCAGTCATAGGAATGTTCACAGTGAGGTCATGTCTGACTGTTCCAGTCATAGGAATGTTCACAGTGAGGTCATGTCTGACTGTTCCAGTCATAGGAATGTTCACAGTGAGGTCATGTCTGACTGTGCTAGATAGCTAGCTAGATCGCTAATGTCAGTTATTCTAGCGATTGATAATGATGATCAAAATATACATAACCAGATACATAACCATCAGTCTGTGGTCTAACTACCTGTATACTCACCACACCACTGGGGACCAACCAACTCTAACCACCTATTCCACATGATAGGGTCCGTCAGCAGGACACGCAAACCATAGTCGGCTGTGCATCCTGCTAGAAGCATGCATTTCATGGTCAATCCGTATAGTGATTTTCAGTCTCAAACGGCTGTGATCCTTTGAACGCTTTGGTTGGGGGAGCTGAGACAACGGGGAACCCCATTCAATGAAGTGAAGTGGGCGGAAGGGCTATTTGCACGTGGAGTTTGGCAAAAGAATGGTGCATAGATTTGTTTGACATAATTGTAATCCAAATCCAACCTTTTCATTTACTCGTTGTGACACACTGAGGTTCCAAACTCAAGACAAGACTGATCCTATTTACACTTTGTAGTCAATGGTCACACTAGAATAAATGCTTCTGATTCATATCGTTGCCACATAAAGCAAAGGGAGTCACTCTTTAAATTCCTTTTTCTAACATTGGCAAGTCAGTTAAGAACACGTTTTTATTGACAATGACAGCCTAGGAACAGTGGGTTAACTGCCTTGTCCAGAGGCAGAACGACAGATTTTTTACCTTGTCAACTCAGGGATTTGATCTAGCAACCTTTCGATTACTGACCCAACGCTCTAACCACTAGGCTACCTGTCGTCTCCCCTTTTTCTCACATTCAATCCTGTACGAGACAGATAACTCCGGGAGGAGTCTAACTACGCCATGCTTTAGCAATCGATTGCTCCCTTTAATTGAGAGCAGACAGGTGGAACCAGCATGTTCTGTCCCCCCCACCCCTTCGCTACTCTGACCCAATACAGAAGAGTCTGTCTTAAAGCCTGGTGCCACTTTCCATTTCACATCCCTCATTACAGCAAAGAGACAGACCAGGCACTACCCCTTAAGGTCTAAGGCCCCGGGGCTGGGTTTCTACTGAGCTAACATATTGAATTGTTTTACCAAGGATCATTTAGTTATTTACATTTTAGGACCCCTGTAGGTATCAAACAAAAATACGCAAACATTATTTGATGAAACTTAGAATTTGGACTTACTGCTATTAGCCCATAGAAACACATTGAATAACAGATAGTCCTCACTGCTATTAGCCCATAGAAACACATTGAATAACAGATAGTCCTTACTGCTATTAGCCCATAGAAACACATTGAATAACAGATAGTCCTTACTGCTATTAGCCCATAGAAACACATTGAATAACAGATAGTCCTTACTGCTATTAGCCCATAGAAACACATTGAATAACATAGTCCTTACTGCTATTAGCCCATAGAAACACATTGAATAACAGATAGTCCTTACTGCTATTAGCCCATAGAAACACATTGAATAACATAGTCCTTACTGCTATTAGCCCATAGAAACACATTGAATAACATATTTATACACGGAAAAACAGATAGTCAAAAAAGGAATCAAAAGGAAGTATGTTATGAAGTACTTCCATATACTCTATACTTCCATTCATACTTCCATTCGTCCCTCAGACGAGTCTCTGGTACCGGGTTACCTTCAGACGAGTCTCTGGTACCGGGTTACCTTCAGACGAGTCTCTGGTACCGGTTACCTTCAGACGAGTCTCTGGTACTGGGTTACCTTCAGACGAGTCTCTGGTACCGGGTTACCTTCAGACGAGTCTCTGGTACCGGGTTACCTTCAGACGAGTCTCTGGTACCGGGTTACCTTCAGACGAGTCTCTGGTACCGGGTTACCTTCAGACGAGTCTCTGGTACCGGGTTACCTTCAGACGAGTCTCTGGTACCGGGTTACCTTCAGACGAGTCTAGGGTACCGGGTTACCTTCAGACGAGTCTCTGGTACCGGGTTACCTTCAGACGAGTCTCTGGTACCGGGTTACCTTCAGACGAGTCTCTGGTACCGGGTTACCTTCAGACGAGTCTCTGGTACTGGGTTACCTTCAGACGAGGTACCGGGTTACCTTCAGACGAGTCTCTGGTACCGGGTTACCTTCAGACGAGTCTCTGGTACCGGGTTACCTTCAGACGAGTCTAGGGTACCGGGTTACCTTCAGACGAGTCTCTGGTACCGGGTTACCTTCAGACGAGTCTCTGGTACCGGGTTACCTTCAGACGAGTCTCTGGTACCGGGTTACCTTCAGACGAGTCTCTGGTACCGGGTTACCTTCAGACGAGTCTCTGGTACCGGGTTACCTTCAGACGAGTCTAGGGTACCGGGTTACCTTCAGACGAGTCTCTGGTACCGGGTTACCTTCAGACGAGTCTCTGGTACCGGGTTACCTTCAGACGAGTCTCTGGTACCGGGTTACCTTCAGACGAGTCTCTGGTACCGGGTTACCTTCAGACGAGTCTCTGGTACCGGGTTACCTTCAGACGAGTCTCTGGTACCGGGTTACCTTCAGACGAGTCTTGGGTAACGGGTTACGAGTCTTGTGAGGTTTGTGGGCATCGCAGAGCAAAACAATGGTGGTGTCACGTTATTGTGTAGTCCAAACCGTTCGGACGCTCCAGACAGAAGGTGGCACATCGACGGTACCGACTGCAGACGCTTGTGGACCGGGAAGGCCGACGTCGGTGTATTGAGACGCAGTCCATGCTAATGGTAATTCGATTTTCGCAGGGGGGCGTGGTCATCGACTCTAGGTGTTAAGTGGTTTATATGATACACCAGCCACCAACTAGGGTTAGCTCTAAGCATCTCACACACACACACACACACACACACACACACACACACACACACACACACACACACACACACACACACACACACACACACACACACACACACACACACACACACACACACACACACACACACAGCAGGGCCCCCACCCTTCCGCAACAGATTAAATTCAGGGTGTCTCATTTTGGATATGGACAGACAGACAGATGGCCTGACTCCAGATGAGATGACAAAGTGCTGGAGTAGGCGGGTAGGGCCGCCTCTCTGCCCTGAAGTCCCATCAATAGGCCCCAGATAGAATGGCAGCCAAGCAGCCAGACAGTAACACAGGACGACTGTCCGCTGTTGGCTGTACAGCGAGCAGGACAGTGGAAACACTGTAGAGACAGGGAGAGTGGCAAGATTTCTTAACATAATCTGTCTGTCTCCTCTCTCTCTCTCCTCTTACTTTTTCTTGCTCTCTCTCTCTCTCCTTCTCTCTCTTCGCTCTCTCCCTATCTCCTTTTGCCAAATGCAAGAGCAGACTGAATGAGATCAAATGTCCCATACTATCAATACTATGTGAGTTCTGGCCCCAGTCTGTTCCAGTAGTGGGTCTGTAACCTTGATGTCTCTGTGCATCAGTGTCCTCTCAAACTAACTCCTCGTTCTCTGTGTCAAACTTTAATGTTATTTTAATACCATTCTACTTTAGATAGAACCATAGCTAATACACATGTGTTGTAAATTAGGGCCTTGTCCTTTATAAGAAACTTTACTGTCACTTTAATGTCAATTCTATTTTCAGATAAACACTGAGCCACTCCTCCCCACCCCTTTTGCCCTCAGAACAGCCTCAATTCGTCATGGACTCTATTTGTATTTTTGGTATTTAACTAGGCAAGTCAGTTAAGAACATATTCTTATTTACAATGACGGCCTACACCGTCCAAACCCGGACGACGCTGGGCGAATTGTGCTGGACTCCCAATCACGGCCGGTTGTGAACCAGCCTGGATCAAGGTGTTGAAAGCGTTCCCCAGGGATGCTGGCCCATGTTGACTCCAATGCTTCCCCACAGTTGTGTCAAGTTGGCTGAATGTCCTGTGGATGGTGGACCATGGTGTATAGATAAACATGGGAAACTGTTGAGAGTAAAAAACCCAGCAGTGTTGCAGTTCTGAGGCACACCGGTGCGCCTGGCATCTACTACCATACCCTGTTCAAAGGCACTTAAATCATTTGTCTTGCACATTCGCAGTCTGAATGGCACACATGCATAATCCATGTCTCAATTGTCTCAAGGCTTGAAAAATCTTTATTTTATAACGTGTCTCCTTCCCTTCATCTACACTGATTTAAGTGACATCAATAAGGGATCATAGCTTTCACCTGGATTCACCTGGTCAGTCTATGTCATGGAAAGAGCAGGTGTTCTTAATGTTTTGTACACTCAGGGTACATTATCACCATTGCAAAAAATAAATGAGTTGTCATGGAAGAAAGCATTTTATTTTTAATCAAAATAAGATTAATAAATGTTCATAATAATTAAAGTGTAATCACGCTGAGATAAAATGTACATACTTAAATAGATTTTAATCAATACTAATTTTATAGCATCATAGCATCAGATTAGAAACAGATAATGATTAGCGTGATTACAATCTCAGAATAAATTCCAACTAACCAACACTTTTATTTATAGTAAGGAAATATGTGTAAATGAAGGCAAATAATATTGGTTTAATATTGGTTTACATTGGTTTACATTGGTTTACATTGGTTTATATTGGTTTATATTGGTTTATATTGGTTTATATTGGTTTAACATAGGTTTATATTGGTTTTAATATTGGTTTTAATGTTGGTTTTAATATTGGTTTAAATTGGTTTTAATATTGTTTTAGTATTGGTTTTAATATTGGTTTATGTTGGTTTAATATTGGTTTTAAATTGGTTTTAATATTGGTTTAATATTGGTTTAATATTAGTTTAATATTGATTTATATTGGTTTAATATTGATTTGAGGGTCATACTTTCCTTCCATGACAAAGACTAAACTAAAGGCTGTGGTGCTCTGTGATCTCTCATTATATATCTGTCTCCAGACATCTCAACACACCCAGACACATCACACTGTCATTACCTTTTTTTGGTGACCAAATATTTCTTTATTTTGTATTTTTTTAATGGGGGGGGGGGGGGGGGGGTTACAGGTACACTGGGTGGGTGTTGGAGTTGGGTGTTGGGTGTTGGAGCCAATTTTGTGGTTGTTACGATCGTCTGAAGAACTGGACCAAGGTGCAGCGTGGTAGGCGTACATTTTACTTTTAATAAAAATGACACCGAAAAAAAAAAAAAAAATACAAAAACAAATGTAAAGCTATATGCAGTGCAGAAAGCCACTACACACAAACAAGATCCCACAATGACAGGTGGGAAAAAGGGCTGCCTAAGTATGATCCCAGCCCAGTTCCCGCTCAGCCCAGTCAAAACTGTTCGCTGCTCTGGCACCCCAATGGTGGAACAAGCTCCCTCACGACGCCAGGACAGCGGAGTCAATCACCACCTTCCGGAGACACCTGAAACCCCACCTCTTCAAGGAATACCTGGGATAGGATAAAGTAATCCTTCTAACCCCCCCCTTAAAAGATTTAGATGCACTATTGTAAAGTGGTTGTTCCACTGGATATTATAGGTGAATGCACCAAATTGTAAGTCGCTCTGGATAAGAGCGTCTGCTAAATGACTAAAATGTAAATGTAAATGTAATCCCCAATCAGAGACAATGATAAACAGCTGCCTCTGATTGAGAACCATACTAGGCCAACAAAGAAATAGAAACCTAGATATGCCCACCCAAGTCACACCCTGACCGAACAAAATAGAGAATAAAAAAGGCTCTAAGGTCAGGACGTGACAGTGGTAAAATATTTCCTTGGTGTTAACAAATCTTCTTCGGCAGTATTTTCACATCCGGATGAAAAGCGTGCCCAAAGTAAACTGCCTGTTACTCAGGCCCAGAAGCTAGGATATGCATACGCATGGTAGTATTGGATAGAAAACACTCTAAAGATTCGAAAACTGTTAAAATAATGTCTGTGAGTATAACAGAACTGATTTGGCAGGCGAAACCCCGAGCACAATCCATCCAGGGAAATAATTTTTTGAGGTCATTGTGTTTTCCAATGTATTTCTATGGGAAACCTGATTTATTAGGGCCCAGATTGCATTTCCTATGGCTTTCATGAGATGTCAACAGTCTTTAAAAATTGTTCGATGTTTTTCTTTTGAGAAATGAAGAAGTAGTCCTATTCTTTCCATGTGTCACTCAGATGAACTCAAGTCTTTTGGTGCGTATGTACAGGAGCACGCTCCTCGTTAATTTTCTTCTGTATTGGAAACAGTTTATCCCGTCTTAAATGTTATTGATTATTTACATTTTAGGGTATCAGAGGTTGGATTAGAAACGTTGTTTGAAATGTTTGGACCAAGTTTACAGGTAACTTATTAGATACTTTGTAGTCATGTTGGGCGAGTTGGAACCGGTGTATTTCTGAATCAAACGCGCCAAATAAATTGACATTTTGGGGCTATAAAGAAGGAATTTATCGAACAAAACGACCATTCAGTGTGTCACTGTGACATTTGGGATTGCAAAAAGATGATCTTCAAAGGTAAGGCATTTATTATATCGCTATTTCTGACTTTCGTGTCGCACCTGCCTGGTTAAAGAATGGCTTCATGTTTTTGTATGCGGGGCGCTGTCCTCAGATAATCACATGGTGTGCTTTCACCATAAAGCCTTTTTTAAATCTGACACAGCGGTTGGATTAACAAGAAGTTAAGCTTTATTTTGATGTATTACACTTGTATTTATATGAATGTGAAATATTTATATTTCTGTAGTTTGAATTTGGCGTGTTGCAATGTCACTGGATGTTGTCAAATCTATCCCAGTAATGGGATTCGAGCTTAAGGGATCCCTAAGATTAAATACCATCTGCGAACAAACTAAAAATGTATAAGTTGGTGGTTGGATGACAGGATGCCAAGGTCATATTTTTCCATATTCTGTTCCAATTAAAAGGTTGTTCAGATTTGGGGATCATAATTTTTTAATGGCTAGCTCAGAATATAAACTTTCCAAAAGTTATTAATGGCTAGCTCAGAATATAAACTTTCCAAAAGTTATTAATGGCTAGCTCAGAATATAAACTTTCCAAAAGTCATTAATGGCTAGCTCAGAATATGAACTTTCCAAAAGTTATTTATATACTGTATTATATACTGTATATACTGTATTATATACTGTATCAGTCCTTTCGAGAGGCCAGATCATTTATTTATAAATTCCATCATTGAACGGTTCCAGTGGCGATTTTAGCATGTAAATCTTGGTGTGGCAAAAAAAAAGTGGGATGCATGCCAGCAAAGCCACTACAAAACACAACCCTAAACAATACATTAATTGCGCTATAAGGGTGACAAACGGTTCCCACAAACTGTTAGGGCCTACATAAAGCTGTCCCAACAGCAGAGTCCCAACAGCAGTCCTATCACCTTACCACCGCTACACCTGGATATCAGCGGAGCCTTGTCTGGCAGCGAAACAGTTAATTCAGCCTCATTTACTGCCTTTTAAAAAGACATAGCTGATATGGCTGACTTGCTTAAACAAATGTGGTTTCTACTGACAATTGAAATGTACAAACTATGGCATAAGGGGATGACAAGCGGATAAGAGGCAATCCGTAAATTAGATTAAGACATTAATGAGTGCGCTAGGACGGACGTAGTCAATATAACTATTTGTTCAGCACTTTTGAAATGTACAACGACAGAATTCAGAACATGGGACTGTCACACCCTGATCTGTTTCACCTGTCTTTGTGCTTGTCTCCACCCCCCTCCAGGTGTCACCCATCTTCCCCATTATCACCTGTGTATTTATACCTGTGTTCACTGTTTGTTTGTTGCTAGTTTGTCATATTTTGTCAAGTCAACCAGCATGTTTTTCCGTGCTCCTGCTTTTTCCAAATCTCTGTTCTTTTAGTCCTCCCGGTTCTGACCTTTGCCTGCCCTGACACTGAGCCCGCCTGCCTGACCATTCAGCCTGCCCTGATCTCGCATGCCACTCTGTACCTCCTGGACTCTGACTTGGTTTATGATCTTTTGTCTCTTGCCTGCCCCTTGTTTATAATAAATATCAGAAACTCAAACCATCTGCCTCCCTTGTCTGCATCTGGGTCTCGCCCTGTATCGTTATAGGGCCGTCCTTACAGTGTTCTCCCTGTACCCCAAGTCAGAACCATAGGATAAATAAAGGGGGCATATAAGCAGAGAATGAAAGCTCTTACAATATTCGATGATTACATTTCTCAAAAACAGGTTATAGGCTACATGTGAACCATCAAGTCAGAACAGCGGGTGAAATTAAGAGCTGAAAATAGACCAAATTATTAGGGTGAGGCACATGGGCTTCTAACAGCTTACTACTCAACATACACCTAGTATTACTTTCTTAGCTACAGTATACACTATCTCCATGGCATATTACACAATTTATGCAGCGGCATACAATACATTTTTGGACTTGTTGTGCTCTGCTCACTTGTTGCTGCCTTGCTATGTTGTCGTCTTAGGTCTTTATGTAGTGCTGTGTTGTCTCTCTTGTTGTGATGTGTGTTTTGTCCTATATTTATATAGTTTTTTTTTTAAATACATTTTTTTATCCCAGGCCCCCGTCCCTGCAGGAGGCCTTTTGCCTTTTGGTAGGCCATCATTGTAAATAAGAATTTGTTCTTAATTGACTTGACTAGTTAAATAAAGGTTAAATAAAAACTTTGTCATCAAAGTCTGGCATTCTCTGGATTTATTGTGCTTTCATAACAACTGGGAACAAGAAAAACAATGTTGTTCATAAATGAAATACTGTAACGGTCATCGTACGTAGTAGACCAAGGCGCAGCGGTTTGAGTGCTCATTTTAACTTTTATTGAACACTTAAATAACAAAACAAGAAAACGAATGAACGCACAGTATTGCAGGCTAAACACAGCAGTGCAAAAACAACTTCCCACAAACCACAGGTGAAAAAAGGGCTACCTAAGTATGACTCCCAATCAGCAACAACGATGGGAGCAATTTCCAAACGCCTGAAGGTATCTGTACAAACAATAGTTCCTGATTGAGAGCCATACCAGGCCAACAAAGAAATACACAACCTAGAAAATCATAGAAATACAAAACCAGAACAATAACCAAAAACACTCTAAACAAACACCCCTCTATATAAACACATAGCCCAACAAACAAGCTCTGTCTCCTAGAGATGAATGTACTTCGGTGTGAAAAGTGCAAATCAATCCCAGAACCACAGCAAAGGACCTTGTGAAGATGCTGGAGGAAACAGGTACAAAAGTATCTATATCCACAGTAAAACGAGTCCTATATCGACATAACCTGAAAGGCCGCTCATCAAGGAAGAAGCCACTGCTCCAAAACCGCCATAAAAAAGCCAGACTACGCATGGGGACAGCTGCACATGGGGACAAAGATTGTACTTTTTGGAGAAATGTCCTCTGGTCTGATGAAACAAAAATAGAACTGTTTGACCATAGTGACCATCGTTATGTTTGGACGAAAAAGGGGGAGGCTTGCAAGCCGAAGAACACCATACCAACCGTGAAGCACGGGGGTGGCAGCATCATGTTGTGGGGGATGCTTTGCTGAAGGAGGGACTGGTGCACTTCACAAAAATAGATGGCATCATGAGAGAGGACAATTATGTGGATATATTGAAGCAACATCTCAAGACATTAGTCAGGAAGTTAATGCTTGGTTTCAAATGGGTCTTCCAAGTGAACAATGACCCCAAGCATACTTCCAAAGTTGTGGCAAAATGGCTAAAGGACAACAAAGTCAAGGTATTGGAGTGGCCATCACAAAGCCCTGACCTCAATCCTATAGAAAATGTGTGAGCAGAACTGAAAAGGCATGTGCGAGCAAGGAGGCCTACAAACCTGACTCAGTTACACCAGCTCTGTCAGGAGGAATGGGCCAAAATTTACCCAACTTATTGTGGGAAGTTTGTGGAAGGCTACCTGAAACGTTTGACCCAAGTTAAACAATTTAAAGGCAATGCTACCAAAAACTAATTCAGTGTATGTAAACTTCTGACCCACTGGGAATGTGATGAAAGAAATTAAAGCTGAAATAAATCATTCTCTCTGCTATTACTCTGACATTTCACATTCTTAAAATAAAGTGGTGATCCTAACTGACCTAAAACAGGGAATATTTACTAGGATTAAATGTCAGGAATTGTGAAAAACTGAGTTTAAACGTATTTGGCTAAGGTGTATGTAAACTTCCAACTTCAACTGTTTCTCATTAACATAATTATTCACACCCCTGAGTCAATACTTTGTAGAAGCACTGATTACAGTCGACCTGGGTAAAAGATTGCAAAGATGGGGAGAGGTCTGTCCGTAATAAAGAGATGCTCTGCTTTGTTGACACCACAATCCAAAAACCAAGTTCTGCAGGCTCTAGTTTTGTCTAATGTTGATTATTGTCATGTCGTGTGGTCGAGTGCTGCAAGGAAAGTTAAGCTGCAACTGGCCCAGAACAGAGCGGCACGTCTTGCTCTTCATTGTAATCAGAGGGCTGATTTAAATACTATGCATGCCAGTCTCTCTCTTGGCTAAAAGTTGAGGAGAGACTGATGGCATCACTTCTTCTTTTTATAAGAAACATTAACCTGTTGAAAATCCCAAATTGTTTGCATAGTCAACTTACACACAGCTCTGACACACACACTTATCCCACCAGACATGCCACCAGGGGTCTTTTCACAGTCCCCAAATCCAGAACAAATTCAAGAAAGTGTACAGCATTATGTTGAGCCATTATTGCATGGAACTCCAATCCATCTCATATTGCTCAAATAAACAGCAAACCTGGTTTCAAAGAACAGATAAAGCAACACCTCACGGCACAACTCCTTTCCCCTATTTGACCTAGATAGTTTGTGTGTATGTATTGATATGTAGGATACGTGTGCAAAAAAATTATGTAGTTCTGTCCTTGAGCTGTTCTTGTCTATTAATGTTCTGTATTATGTCGTGTTTCATGTTTTGTGTGGACCCCAGGAAGAGTAGCTGCTGCGTTTGCAACAGTTAATGGGGATCCTAATCAAATACCAAAACTCTGTAACTGTTTTAAAGTCACCCTTGTCCTCATGGTGAAATCCCTGAGCAGTTTCCTTCCTCTCTGGCAACTGAGTTAGGAAGGACGCCTGTTTCTTTGTATGACTGGGTGTATTGATACACCATCCAAAGTATAATTAATAACTTCAGCATGCTCAAAGTGGTATTCATTGTCTGCTTTTAGTATTTTTACCGATCTACCGATAGGTGCCCTTCTTTGCTAAGCATTGGAAAACTTCCCTGGTCTTTGTGGTTGAATCTGTATTCAAAAGTCACAGCTCGACTGAGGGACCTTACAGATAATTGTATGTGTTGGGTACAGAGATGAGACAGTCATTCAAAAATCATGTTAAACACTATTTAACATGACTTTAAACACTATTTAAATGCAAGTTATTATGTGACTTGGTAAGCAATTTATTTTCTCCTGAACTTTATTTAGCATTTTTCTGCATGGAGAGATTTAACAGCCCAAGGAGCTGTTGTTTCTGACGAAGCATTTAAGATGGAGCTTATCTGAGGATAAATGTTTTTTTTTTTTTACAGAAACCCACTTTGGTCCATGTGAACCAATTTCAGTAAGTCTCGAGTCGAGACGACAACATTTTGGAAAATAGTTTAATATGACGGTGGCAAAGACGGTGTGCGATGGGTGACTTCCTTTACTTTTTTTTTAATTAAAGGGAAATTAGTGCTGTATTCACATCTCCCTCAAATGAACCTTTGTGAACGGCTGTGTTAATCATTTAGAGCAATAGTGGACCTATTTGATTCCAACATTGTAAATGGACCTCAGAAGGAATATCGTCCCATCCAGAGGGATTTGCCTTGAATCATGCTATCCAATGCCCTTTTGAGTTCAGTGAGAGAGATTTGGGGGTTCTCTGGTGAGAGAAGAAGATTTAAAATTTTTTTTTTTTTAAATAACTTAGCCTGGCTTGGTGTGGTTTTAGAATCAGAGGTGCACAGTTCATTGATTGATTCAATTGGCTTCTGATAACAATTCCCCTGTTTCAGATTCAGTAGCTGCTATATGAGCTTATTGGTCGTTACTGTTTAGCTTATTGGCCAGTAAACGACTGGGACGATGACCATGTAAGTAATGGTTAATGGTCTTATCAATAAATTCAATTCTGTCTTGACTGAAAGAGTAATAGCTACCTGGTCTGAAACAAGTGTTTGTTGAGAATGCTATAACGTAGTTAACAACATTTGCAATTCTGATATCTTCTTTTATTGGAATTTATTCAACCCAGATGCAAATACAGTTGCATTATTTTTAATTAAAACCTTTGTTGGCATCCCTTAGAATCTGGGAGTCATCAACTGAATTTTATTGATCATTATGAAGTAATTGAAGTTCAATTTGAAATTGATCCCAAAATATAGGATTTTGTAGTAATGAAATGTTGAAACACCATCTTGTGGCTCTTTCAGGAGATTCTGAAATTGGCAGTTGGTAGTAGTAAGCATGGTGGTCAGACAATATCATATGTCGAATTTCTAATTTCTCGATTATAGAAAACAGAGGTGTAGATAATAGTATGAAATCGATTTGTGAAAATGATTTCTGCCTGTTTGAGTAAAGTGTACTCTTTTGCTTTAGGATTACACATTAATAAAAGGCTATTTTATTTCCATTATGGATACATTTAAGGAAAGTGATTCTGCCTTCTTGGTCTTTGCCTTTATCCAAGATGGTGATTTTGAGTTCCTTTATGTATTTTTATTTTTTAAATTTCACCTTTATTTAATGTAATGTATCATTATGATTACACCTTTATTTGTGTTTGTGGCTGATGAAAAAGCAGCCAGTTTGTATAAGTGGTTCTCTATTCTATGCGAGTCCTTTTGGAGCAGGTGTGTTTCTTGGAGCATTGCTATATCAACATAGTTTCCTGCCAGGATATCAAGACAGCTGGAACATTTAATAGGACTATTAAGGCCTTTCAAATTCCAAGAGAGAACAACCAGCGTTGCCGTTGTTTAAACGAATAATGCATTATTAATGATGTAATTGTAACGGGCGTCGTAAGGATTGGACCAAGGTGCAGCGGGAACGTGTATACTCATCTTCTTTATTAAATTTAAAAGAAGGAAAAACAAACAACTCACGTATACAAAAACAACGAACGACATAAACCAGTCCTGTCAGGTGCACAGACACAAGACAGGAGACAACTACCCACAATTCCCATTACAAACACACCCCTATATATAGGACCTTCAATCAGAGGCAACGAGGAACAGCTGCCTCCAATTGAAGGCCAATCCCAATAAACTAAACATAGAACTAAACAACCTAGATCTAACATAGAAATACACTAACCTAGAACATAACCCAAAAACCCCGGAACACTCTAAACAAACACCCCTTTACATAACACATAGCCCAACAAACCCCGAAACACTCTAAACAAACACCCCCCTCTTACATAATAACATAACCCAACAAACCCCGAACCACATAAAACAAACACCCCCTGCCACGTCCTGACCAAACTACAATAACAAATAACCCCTTTACTGGTCAGAACGTGACAGTAATTGTTATCATTGGTGTTAATAAGCCGAAGCCTAATGAAACAAAAAAACGGACCCACAGGGAAACCCACCCATTGATCGTTCTCCACCAAGAAACCCCCCCTGTAAACCATCCCACCCCCTTCCCTCCTCCTCTTCCTCGCCACCGCTTCCCTACACGCTGTTGTCCCACAAGGAAGCAGCCCCAGTCTGTATGACACTTCTATATATTGTCCATTGTTCATTAATTGGTGTGGTGTCATCATTGTCTAAATGTCCTGGACCATAGGCCATAATAATAACAACGTCCAATGTTCAGCAACAATAATAATAGTAGTGTTTCCATTGAGGGGATGACTTCATTATTGTCTTATGCTGAGGGCAGCATCACAACCAACGGCTGTGTGATTGTGTGTGAATAGCATACCTGAATATTGAGCCAGCGAGGCAAACAATTTGCAATTTGACTTCAAAACTGTGGATTTGTACAATCATAGAGTGAGATCCGTTGCGGGGAGAGGACCCATGCGGTGTGCAATGTTTATTCCGCGGCATGGGACCCAGCTTCTCCTGTCCAAATAATTCATTGAAAAGATTGATCGTGAAGGAAGTTGGGTGACTTCCTTCCACACAAGTTTCAAGTCCTGTGACCTACACATTGAACTTACAGGAATGATTTTCAACTTATTCAGTTGTATTTTTTTAGGAGATTGATTTCCTGTTCTAGCTGAGATTGCACTGTTTCCAGGTCATGGAGCTGCCCGTCTGTCACATTGGCCGCTGTCTCCAAACTTTCCACTTTTGTTGAGCAGTTATCTACTTTAGAAAAGAGCACGGCAAGATATTCATTTACTGGTTTTAATTGCAAGTCGAATACTGAGAAGGGGGTACTAACAGGGTGTAGAGGGGTAGAGGACTGAGAAGGGGGTACTAACAGGGTGTAGAGGGATAGAGGACTGAGAAGGGGGTACTAACAGGGTGTAGAGGGGTAGAGGACTGAGAAGGGGGTACTAACAGGTTGTAGAGGGGTAGAGGACTGAGAAGGGGGTACTAACAGGGTGTAGAGGGGTAGAGGACTGAGAAGGGGGTACTAACAGGGTGTAGAGGGGTAGAGGACTGAGAAGGGGGTACTAACAGATTGTAGAGGGGTAGAGGACTGAGAAGGGGGTACTAACAGGTTGTAGAGGGGTAGAGGACTGAGAAGGGGGTACTAACAGGGTGTAGAGGGGTAGAGGACTGAGAAGGTGGTACTAACAGGGTGTAGAGGGGTAGAGGACTGAGAAGGGGGTACTAACAGGGTGTAGAGGGGTAGAGGACTGAGAAGGGGGTACTAACAGGGTGTAGAGGGGTAGTGGACTGAGAAGGGGGTACTAACAGGGCGTAGAGGGGTAGAGGACTGAGAAGGGGGTACTAACAGGGTGTAGAGGGGTAGAGGACTGAGAAGGGGGTACTAACAGGGCGTAGAGGGGTAGAGGACTGAGAAGGGGGTACTAACAGGGCGTAGAGGGGTAGAGGACTGAGAAGGGGGTACTAACAGGGCGTAGAGGGGTAGAGGACTGAGAAGGGGGTACTAACAGGGTGTAGAGGGGTAGAGGCCTGAGAAGGGGGTACTAACAGGGTGTAGAGGGGTAGAGGACTGAGAAGGGGGTACTAACAGGGCGTAGAGGGGTAGAGGACTGAGAAGGGGGTACTAACAGGGCGTAGAGGGGTAGAGGACTGAGAAGGGGGTACTAACAGGGTGTAGAGGGGTAGAGGACTGAGAAGGGGGTACTAACAGGGTGTAGAGGGGTAGTGGACTGAGAAGGGGGTACTAACAGGGCGTAGAGGGGTAGAGGACTGAGAAGGGGGTACTAACAGGGCGTAGAGGGGTAGAGGACTGAGAAGGGGGTACTAACAGGGTGTAGAGGGGAAGAGGACTGAGAAGGGTGTACTAACAGGGCGTAGAGGGGTAGAGGACTGAGAAGGGGGTACTAACAGGGTGTAGAGGGGTAGAGGACTGAGAAGGGGGTACTAACAGGGTGTAGAGGGGTAGAGGACTGAGAAGGGTGAACTAACAGGGTAACAGAGCGTGTGCTTCATGGCCTCCTAATCGTACCAGTTATTTCAGAGAGCTGGGTAATTCATTTCAATTGCTTTTTGACATTAGGAGTAACCGTTGCTGTAATCACTGTTCCTCGGTGCGCTGTCCAGTAATTATTCAATTACCAAACCTAATTGACAAGAGCCATTCTGTTTTATTGGTTGATTTATTGGGTAATTGCGGCTGCCTGCCACCACTAACTCTGCGTTCCAAAATGGCACCCTATTTCCCACATAGTGCCTGGTTAAAAGTAACATGCTATGTAGTGAGTAGAGTGCCATTTGGGATACTTCCACTCAAAAGCAACCACTTCACCCTTGGTGTTGGATTGCTGGAGTGGAGAGCGGCTTGGGTAGGGAGGTAGCAGCGTTGTCATGCCGACAGAATAGTAAACAGAATACTATTCAAACCTTTGGAATGTTTGTTGTTTATTGTTTATTGAAGTGTTTACCGTCGCTACGGTAATGGTAGACCGACTGCACCTAGCAAAGGGTGACAGTAACAATAGAAACCAACCACTTAGAAATGCCCTTTCTGAAGTCAAACAATCTGTTTCAATAATCCTTCATGTTTGTAAAAGTGGGTTGTCTAAAAACAAACACGGGTCAACGATAAAATATAAACCGTCATCTGTTTTTTATTGTGTTATTGATGACCCGGAGCAAAGCTCTCGTCTGCTGTTCTTCCGTCCCCCATGTAGACACTCAATTGAAGGGCTTTGTTAGATCCCACGTGTGTTAGAGACTCACATGTAGTTACTATAGGAACCAGGTAAACGTGTGTTAGAGACTCACATGTTGTTACTATAGGAACCAGGTAAACGTGTGTTAGAGACTCACATGTAGTTACTATAGGAACCAGGTAACCGTGTGTTAGAGACTCACATGTAGTTACTATAGGAACCAGGTAAACGTGTGTTAGAGACTCACATGTAGTTACTATAGGAACCAGGTAAACGTGTGTTAGAGACTCACATGTAGTTACTATAGGAACCAGGTAAACGTGTGTTAGAGACTCACATGTAGTTACTATAGGAACCAGGTAACCGTGTGTTAGAGACTCACATGTAGTTACTATAGGAACCAGGTAAACGTGTGTTAGAGACTCACATGTAGTTACTATAGGAACCAGGTAAACGTGTGTTAGAGACTCACATGTAGTTACTATAGGAACCAGGTAAACGTGTGTTAGAGACTCACATGTAGTTACTATAGGAACCAGGTAAACGTGTGTTAGAGACTCACATGTAGTTACTATAGGAACCAGGTAAACGTGTGTTAGAGACTCACATGTTGTTACTATAGGAACCAGGTAAACGTGTGTTAGAGACTCACATGTAGTTACTATAGGAACCAGGTAAATGTGTGTTAGAGACTCACATGTTGTTACTATAGGAACCAGGTAAACGTGTGTTAGAGACTCACATGTTGTTACTATAGGAACCAGGTAAACGTGTGTTAGAGACTCACATGTAGTTACTATAGGAACCAGGTAAACGTGTGTTAGAGACTCACATGTTGTTACTATAGGAACCAGGTAAACGTGTGTTAGAGACTCACATGTAGTTACTATAGGAACCAGGTAAACGTGTGTTAGAGACTCACATGTTGTTACTATAGGAACCAGGTAAACGTGTGTTAGAGACTCACATGTTGTTACTATAGGAACCAGGTAAACGTGTGTTAGAGACTCACATGTAGTTACTATAGGAACCAGGTAAACGTGTGTTAGAGACTCACATGTAGTTACTATAGGAACCAGGTAAACGTGTGTTAGAGACTCACATGTAGTTACTATAGGAACCAGGTAAACGTGTGTTAGAGACTCACATGTAGTTACTATAGGAACCAGGTAAACGTGTGTTAGAGACTCACATGTAGTTACTATAGGAACCAGGTAAACGTGTGTTAGAGACTCACATGTTGTTACTATAGGAACCAGGTAAACGTGTGTTAGAGACTCACATGTTGTTACTATAGGAACCAGGTAAACGTGTGTTAGAGACTCACATGTGAGGTGGTGGCACTGGAATCCTCATCTCTCCCAAGTGGACATTCTCTCTTTCTCCCCTGACCCATCTGTCTATCTCCTCATTTGAATTCCATGCTGTCACAGTTACCAGCCCTTTCAAGCTTAACATCCTTATCATTTATCGCCCTCCAGGTTCCCTTGGAGAGTTCATCAATGAGCTTGACGCCTTGATAAGTTCCTTTCCTGAGGATGGCTCACCTCTCACAGTTCTGGGTGACTTTAACCTCCCCACGTCTACCTTTGACTCATTCCTCTCTGCCTCCTTCTTTCCACTCCTCTCCTCTTTTGACCTCACCCTCTCACCTTCCCCCCCTACTCACAAGGCAGGCAATACGCTTGACCTCATCTTTACTAGATGCTGTTCTTCCACTAATCTCATTGCAACTCCCCTCCAAATCTCCGACCACTACCTTGTATCCTTTTCCCTCTTGCTCTCATCCAACACTTCTCACTCTGCCCCTACTCGGATGGTATTGCGCCGTCCCAACCTTCGCTCTCTCTCTCCCGCTACTCTCTCCTCTTCCATCCTATCATCTCTTCCCTCTGCTCAAACCTTCTCCAACCTATCTCCTGATTCTGCCTCCTCAACCCTCCTCTCCTCCCTTTCTGCATCCTTTGATTTTCTCTGTCCCCTATCCTCCAGGCCGGCTCGGTCCTCCCCTCCTGCTCCGTGGCTCGACGACTCACTACGAGCTCACAGAACAAGGCTCCGGGCAGCCGAGCGGAAATGGAGGAAAACTCACCTCCCTGCGGACCTGGCATCCTTTCACTCACTCCTCTCTACATTCTCCTCTTCTGTCTCTGCTGCTAAAGCCACTTTCTATCACTCTAAATTCCAAGCATCTGCCTCTAACCCTAGGAAGCTCTTTGCTACCTTCTCCTCCCTCCTGAATCCTTCTCCCCCTCCCCCCCCCCCTCCTCCCTCTCTGCGGATGACTTCGTCAACCATTTTGAAAAGAAGGTTGACGATATCCGATCCTCGTTTGCTAAGTCAAACGACACCGCTGGTCCTGCTCACACTGCCCTACCCTGTGCTTTGACCTCTTTCTCCCCTCTCTCTCCAGATGAAATCTCGCGTCTTGTGACGGCCGGCCGCCCAACAACCTGCCCACTTGACCCTATCCCCTCCTCTCTTCTCCAGACCATTTCCGGAGACCTTCTCCCCTTCCTCACCTCGCTCATCAACTCATCCTTGACCGCTGGCTACGTCCCTTCTGTCTTCAAGAGAGCGAGAGTTGCACCCCTTCTGAAAAAACCTACACCCGATCCCTCCGATGTCAACAACTACAGACCTGTATCCCTTCTTTCTTTTCTCTCCAAAACTCTTGAACGTGCCGTCCTTGGCCAGCTCTCCTGCTATCTCTCTCAGAATGACCTTCTTGATCCTAATCAGTCAGGTTTCAAGACTGGGCATTCAACTGAGACTGCTCTTCTCTGTGTCACGGAGGCTCTCCGCACTGCTAAAGCTAACTCTCTCTCCTCTGCTCTCATACTTCTAGACCTATCTGCTGCCTTTGATACTGTGAACCATCAGATCCTCCTCTCCACCCTCTCCGAGTTGGGCATCTCCGGCGCGGCCCACGCTTGGATTGCGTCCTACCTGACAGGTCGCTCCTACCAGGTGGCGTGGCGAGAATCTGTCTCCGCACCATGCGCTCTCACCACTGGTGTCCCCCAGGGCTCTGTTCTAGGCCCTCTCCTATTCTCGCTATACACCAAGTCACTTGGCTCTGTCATATCCTCACATGGTCTCTCCTATCATTGCTATGCAGACGACACACAATTCATCTTCTCCTTTCCCCCTTCTGATAACCAGGCGGCGAATCGCATCTCTGCATGTCTGTCAGACATATCAGTGTGGATGACGGATCACCAGCTCAAGCTGAACCTCGGCAAGACGGAGCTGCTCTTCCTCCCGGGGAAGGACTGCCCGTTCCATGATCTCGCCATCACGGTTGACAACTCCCTTGTGTCCTCCTCCCAGAGTGCTAAGAACCTTGGCGTGATCCTGGACAACACCCTGTCGTTCTCCACTAACATCAAGGCGGTGACCCGATCCTGTAGGTTCATGCTCTACAACATTCGCAGAGTACGACCCTGCCTCACACAGGAAGCGGCGCAGGTCCTAATCCAGGCACTTGTCATCTCCCGTCTGGATTACTGCAACTCGCTGTTGGCTGGGCTCCCTGCCTGTGCCATTAAACCCCTACAACTCATCCAGAACGCCGCAGCCCGTCTGGTGTTCAACCTTCCCAAGTTCTCTCACGTCACCCCGCTCCTCCGCTCTCTCCACTGGCTTCCAGTTGAAGCTCGCATCCGCTACAAGACCATGGTGATTGCCTACGGAGCTGTGAAGGGAACGGCACCGCCATACCTTCAGGCTCTGATCAGGCCCTACACCCAAACAAGGGCACTGCGTTCATCCACCACTGGCCTGCTGGCCCCCCTACCTCTGAGGAAGCACAGTTCCCGCTCAGCCCAGTCAAAACTGTTCGCTGCTCTGGCACCCCAATGGTGGAACAAGCTCCCTCACGACACCAGGACAGCGGAGTCAATCACCACCTTCCGGAGACACCTGAAACCCCACCTCTTTAAGGAATACCTAGGATAGGATAAAGTAATCCTTCTAACCCCCCCCCCCCCTTAAAATATTTACATGCACTATTGTAAAGTGGTTGTTCCACTGGATATCATAAGGTGAATGCACCATTTTGTAAGTCGCTCTGGATAAGAGCGTCTGCTAAATGACTTAAATGTAAATGTAACATGTAGTTACTATAGGAACCAGGTAAACGTGTGTTAGAGACTCACATGTTGTTACTATAGGAACCAGGTAAACGTGTGTTAGAGACTCACATGTTGTTACTATAGGAACCAGGTAAACGTGTGTTAGAGACTGACATGTAGTTACTATAGGAACCAGGTAAACGTGTGTTAGAGACTCACATGTTGTTACTATAGGAACCAGGTAAACGTGTGTTAGAGACTCACATGTAGTTACTATGGGAACCAGGTAAACGTGTGTTAGAGACTCACATGTAGTTACTATAGGAACCAGGTAAACGTGTGTTAGAGACTCACATGTAGTTACTATAGGAACCAGGTAAACGTGTGTTAGAGACTCACATGTAGTTACTATAGGAACCAGGTAAACGTGTGTTAGAGACTCACATGTAGTTACTATAGGAACCAGGTAAACGTGTGTTAGAGACTCACATGTAGTTACTATAGGAACCAGGTAAACGTGTGTTAGAGACTCACATGTTGTTACTATAGGAACCAGGTAAACGTGTGTTAGAGACTCACATGTTGTTACTATAGGAACCAGGTAAACGTGTGTTAGAGACTCACATGTAGTTACTATAGGAACCAGGTAAACGTGTGTTAGAGACTCACATGTAGTTACTATAGGAACCAGGTAAACGTGTGTTAGAGACTCACATGTAGTTACTATAGGAACCAGGTAAACGTGTGTTAGAGACTCACATGTAGTTACTATAGGAACCAGGTAAACGTGTGTTAGAGACTCACATGTAGTTACTATAGGAACCAGGTAAACGTGTGTTAGATACTCACATGTAGTTACTATAGGAACCAGGTAAACGTGTGTTAGAGACTCACATGTAGTTACTATAGGAACCAGGTAAACGTGTGTTAGAGACTCACATGTTGTTACTATAGGAACCAGGTAAACGTGTGTTAGAGATTCACATGTTGTTACTATAGGAACCAGGTAAACGTGTGTTAGAGACTCACATGTAGTTACTATAGGAACCAGGTAAACGTGTGTTAGAGACTCACATGTAGTTACTATAGGAACCAGGTAAACGTGTGTTAGAGACTCACATGTAGTTACTATAAAAACCAGGTAAACGTGTGTTAGAGACTCACATGTAGTTACTATAGGAACCAGGTAAACGTGTGTTAGAGACTCACATGTAGTTACTATAGGAACCAGGTAAACGTGTGTTAGAGACTCACATGTTGTTACTATAGGAACCAGGTAAACGTGTGTTAGAGACTCACATGTAGTTACTATAGGAACCAGGTAAACGTGTGTTAGAGACTCACATGTTGTTACTATAGGAACCAGGTAAACGTGTGTTAGAGACTCACATGTAGTTACTATAGGAACCAGGTAAACGTGTGTTAGAGACTCACATGTAGTTACTATAGGAACCAGGTAAACGTGTGTTAGAGACTCACATGTAGTTACTATAGGAACCAGGTAAATGTGTGTTAGAGACTCACATGTTGTTACTATAGGAACCAGGTAAACGTGTGTTAGAGACTCACATGTAGTTACTATAGGAACCAGGTAAACGTGTGTTAGAGACTCACATGTTGTTACTATAGGAACCAGGTAAACGTGTGTTAGAGACTCACATGTTGTTACTATAGGAACCAGGTAAACGTGTGTTAGAGACTCACATGTAGTTACTATAGGAACCAGGTAAACGTGTGTTAGAGACTCACATGTAGTCACTATTAAGGGTTGTGTTAAGGGTTGTGTTAGATCAACATGTGTTAGGTAAGGGTTGTGTTAAGGGTTGTGTTAAGGGTTGTGTTAGATCCAACAGTGATGAGAGAGGAGAGACAGGACAGATGAGAGAGAGGATAGGCCTCACAACACATAATAGGTGTTTATACTGTAATATTGTTGACTGAATGTGGGGGCCGTGTTATTTTGTGAGGGTTACGAAAACACAACGGTAGGAAAGAGCAACCGCAGTAAAGGAAAGGCTAGCTGTAAAATAATTTCCTGTCAATGGCGTAAAACGCTGCTCAATTGAGGTTAACATTTGTACTTTCAAAAGTAATTTATTTTCTAACAATTTCTGAAAGCAGACAGCATATCTCTCTCACACACACACACACACACACACACACACACACACACACACACACACACACACACACACACACACACACACACACACACACACACACACACACACGTGGACATATGTCCAGTGATGAGGTGATGAGAGAGGAGAGACATATGTCCAGTGATGAGACAGGAGAGATGTGATCTATGATTATAGTATTACAGTGTTTATTGTCATTAGTGTGATCTATGGTTATAGTATTACAGTGTTTATTGTCATTAGTGTGATCTATGGTTATAGTGTGGTAACAGTGTCATTAGTGTGATCTATGGTTATAGTATTACAGTGTCATTAGTGTGATCTATGGTTGTAGTGGGGTAATAGTGTCATTAGTGTGCTCTATGGTTATTGTGTGGTAACAGTGTCATTAGTGTGATCTATGGTTATAGTATTACAGTGTCATTAGTGTGATCTATTGTTATAGTGTGGTAACAGTGTCATTAGTGTGATCTATGGTTATAGTATTACAGTGTCATTAGTGTGATCTATGGTTATAGTGGGGTAACAGTGTCATTAGTGTGATCTATGGTTATTATATGATAACAGTGTCATTAGTGTGATCTATGGTTATAATATGATAACAGTGTCATTAGTGTGATCTATGGTTATAATATGGTAACAGTGTCATTAGTGTGAGCTATGGTTATTATATGATAACAGTGTCATTAGTGTGATCTATGGTTATAATATGGTAACAGTGTCATTAGTGTGAGCTATGGTTATAGTGTGGTAACAGTGTCATTAGTGTGATCTATGGTTATAATATGGTAACAGTGTCATTAGTGTGATCTATAGTTATAGTGTGGTTACAGTGTCATTAGTGTGATCTGTAGTTATAGTGTGGTAACAGTGTTCTTGGTATTACATCTTAGAATGTCTGAATGTTTGTTTCTCTGTAAATCGTCAATATTTCAGTCTCTGTCTCCCATAAAGGAGTCTGAGATTATATAACATATACACCTACAATGAGAGAGAGAGAGAGAGAGAGAGAGAGAGAGAGAGAGAGAGAGAGAGAGAGAGAGAGAGAGAGAGAGAGAGAGAGAGAGAGAGAGAGAGAGAGAGAGAGAGAGAGAGAGAGAGAGACAGATGAGAGAGAGAATAGGCCTCACAACACATAATAGGTGTTTATACTGTAATATTGTTGACTGAATGTGGGGGCCGTGTTATTTTGTGAGGGTTACGAAAACACAACGGTAGGAAAGAGCAACCGCAGTAAAGGAAAGGCTAGCTGTGAAATAATTTCCTGTCAAAGGCGTAAAACGCTGCTCAATTGAGGTTAACATTTGTACTTTCAAAAGCAATTTATTTTCTAACAACTTCTGAAAGCAGACAACATATCTCATGTTCCCTTTTCCCTTGAATTTTCATTTTGAATTTTCTCTCCCCCCTCCTCCACACACACACAGACACACACACACACTTCACAAGCGAGCGTTTACCGTCGGCTCACGGCAGCTTGAGCTGGGTCTTTAGTCTGGCAGTTTGACGTTGGCCTGCTTGGCTTGTGAGTGGATTAACATCAGGGTAACAAATAATTAAGCATTATTTTACACAAAAGAGACCTCAAGGCCATTTCAGAGATGTTTTTTCCTCGTGTCAATTAAAACTCACATTTTCAGGGTGGGAATAGAGTGGGAATAGGGTGGGAATAGAGTGGGAATAGGGTGGGAATAGGGTGGGAATAGGGTAGGAATAGGGTGGGAATAGGGTGGGAATAGAGTGGGAATAGGGTGGGAATAGAGTGGGAATAGAGTGGGAATAGAGTGGGAATAGGGTGGGAATAGAGTGGGAATAGAGTGGGAATAGAGTGGGAATAGAGTGGGAATAGTGTAGGAATAGGGTGGGAATAGGGTGGGAATAGAGTGGGAATCGGGTGGGAATAGAGTGGGAATAGGGTGGGAATAGAGTGGGAATAGGGTGGGAATAGAGTGGGAATAGGGTGGGAATAGATTGGGAATAGGGTAGGAATAGGGTGGGAATAGAGTGGGAATAGGGTGGGAATAGATTGGGAATAGGGTGGGAATAAGGTGGGAATAAGGGGAAGAGGCAGCGGTCGTAGAAAACATTGCCTGCAGTAATTTCTTGCATGCATGTATTAGGGGGGAATTACCCAGAATCCTCCACTATCTGTGAGCCAGATTCTGGCTGAACGTATCTCGGTAAGTCAAACAGAAAAGGGGAGGAACTCTGAACTTATTCTATTTGAATCACTTTGGACAAGGATTGAAATAGCCTTCACCTGACTGACTGACTGACTGCAGCCCCCGGTCTGCTCCTGCTGCTACTGACCTGTTATAAACATTGAAATACTTTACTTTTTCATTTATTTGTTATGGTACTACTGCATTGTGTGAAAAGAGCAAGAAAGGCATTTCACTGTCATAGCGCACGTGACAACAAACTTTTAAAAACAAACGTTTGTTGTCACGTGCGCGATGACAGTGAAATGCCTTTTCTTGCTATTTTCCCACAATGCAGTAGTACTATAACAAATAAATGAAAAAGTAAAGTAGAACAAAAAAAACACTAGAAATAGCAGGAGAAAGTAAGCAAGCTACACCACATGACCACCTGCTCGTCAAACAGCTCATTCCAAAATCATGGGCATTAACATGGAGTTGGTTCCCCCCTTTGCTGCTATAACAGCCTCCACTCTTCTGGGAAGGCTTTCCACTAGATGTTGGAACATTGCTGCTATAACAGCCTCCACTCTTCTGGGAAGGCTTTCCACTAGATGTTGGAACATTGCTGCTATAACAGCCTCCACTCTTCTGGGAAGGCTTTCCACTAGATGTTGGAACATTGCTGCTATAACCTCTTGGGGCTATGTGGGACGCTAGCGTGCCACCCGTGGTGCACCCTATCAACAGCAGGTGCATTTCAAGAGCGGCAAATTTGAAACCAAATAAATGTCAAAATTCAAATTTTTCAAACATACAACTATCTTACACCCTTTGAAAGATAAACATCTCCTTAATCTAACCACGTTGTCCGATTTCAAAAAGGTTTTATGGCGAAAGCATAAAGTTAGATTATGTTAGGAGAGTACATTTACAATAGCTGTGTGTAATGTTTTGTCAATTCAAAGACAGGCGTCACCAAAACTATCAAGTTCATATTTATATCCAAAAACAGCGTTTTACTATGGCGTTGATGTTCAGGAAATCGTTTCCCTCCAATAACCGGCAGTCAAGTCAGCACAACAAATTAAATAATTAATATTAGAAAACATTGGTAAAATATTATATTGTCATTTAAAGAATTATAGATTTACATCTCTTGAACGCAATCGACTTGCCAGATTTAAAAATAACCTTACTGGGAAATCACACTTTGCAATAATCTGAGCACTGCGCCCAGAAAAATACGCTTTGCGATACAGACTAACGGCCATGTTGGAGAGATCTAAAATCGAAAATACTATGTAAATAATCCATTACCTTTGATTCTCTTCATCAGATGTCACTTCCAGGAATCCCAGGTCCATAACGAATGTAGTTTTGTTCAAAAAAGCTCATCATTTATGTCCAAAAAGCTCCGTGTTGTTAGCACATGATCTAAGCCTGCCGGACTTCACTTCATGAACGAGGGTAAAAAATATATTTACGTTCGTTCAAACATGTCAAACGTTGTATAGCATAAATCATTAGTGCCTTTTTTAACCAGAACATGAATAATATTCAAGGTGGACGAATGCATTCTCTTTTAAAACGTTTTGGAACGAGAGTACCCAACATGACCTCGCGCGCCAGAGTCTAATCGGCCATCACCGTTCCAAGGCTCTTGTTCGGTCAGATCTCACAGTAGAAGACTCAAAACACTTTGTAAAGGCTGGTGACATCTAGTGGAAGCAATAGGAAGTGCCAAAACATTAATAAGCCCCTGTGTGTTTCAATGGCATAGGCTTAAAGGTAATTCAACACATCAGGTATCCACTTCCTGTCAGAATCTGTCTCAGGGTTTTGCCTGCCAAATGAGTTCTGTTATACTCACAGGCACCATTCAAACAGTTTTAGAAACTTTAGGGTGTTTTCTATCCATATATAATAAGTATATGCATACTCTAGTTACTGGGTAGGATTAGTAACCAGATTAAATCGGGTACGTTTTTTTATCCAGCCGTGAAAATACTGCCCCCTAGCCCCAACACAGCCTCCACTCTCTGGGAAGGCTTTCCACTAGATGTTGGAACATTGCTGCAGGGGGACTTGCTTCCATTCAGCCACAAGAGCATTAGTGAGCCCACTGTTGTTGGGCGATTAGGCCTGGCTCGCAGTCGGCGTTCCAATTCATCCTGAAGGTGTTCGATGGGGTTGAGGTCAGGGCTTTGTGCAGGCCAGTCAAGTTCTTCCACACCGATCTCGACAAACCATTTCTGTATGGACCTCGCTTTGTGCATTGTCATGCTGAAACAGGAAAGGGCCTTCCCCAAACTGCTGCTACAAAGTTGGAAGCACAGAATCGTCTAGAATGTCATTGTATGCTGTAGCGTTAACATTTCTCTCCACTGGAACTAAGGGGCCCGAACCATGAAAAACAGCCCAAGAACATTTTTTCCTCCTCCACCAAACTTTACAGTTGGCACTATGCGTTCGGGCAGGTAGCGTTCTCCTGGCATCAAACCCAGAGTTTTACACCACTCCAGCTGATGCTTGACATTGCGCATGGTGATCTTAGGCTTGTGTGTTGAGGGTTGAGGTGCAGCGTGGCAGAGGTAATGTTGCCTATCCTCACCACCTGGGGGTCGGCCCGACAGGAAGTCCAGAATCCAGTTGCAGAGGGAGGACATCAGTCCTGGGGGGGGGGGGGGGGGGGGGGGGGGGAAATGGTGTTGAACGCTGATCTGAACAGCATTCTCACATAGGTATTTATTTTATCTAGGTGGGTGAGGGCAGTGTAGAGCGCAATTGAGTCAGCGGGGGGCCCTCGTGCAAGGCTTTGTGTTGTTGTTGAAGCTTTGGAGCCTATGTAATAGGAGTCCACCTTGTTCTTATATTGTCCTTTTGCTTGTTTGATGGCTCTGCGGAGGTCTTAGCTGGACTTCTTGTACTTCTTTGTGTCCTCAACCATAGCCTCAGGGTTGGCTGCGATTAGTTAATCCAGGACTTTTGATTGGGCAAGCAGTGAACCTTCACCTTGGGAACCACGTCGGCGAAGTATTTCCTAATGAAGCCGGTGACGGAGGTGATTAGCTCATCGATGCTATCGGCAGAGTCCCTAAACATATTACAGTCAGCGGTAGCAAAGCAGTCTTGTAGCACAGCCTCTGAAATGTAGGTCCATTTCTCAACTGAGCGCATCACGGGTACATCCTGTTTGAGCTTGTGCTTGTAGACAGGAAGCAGGAGTATAGAGTCATGATCTGATTTGCCGAAGGGGGGGATGAGGGAGGGCCTTGTATGTTTGCTTGTGGGTGGAGTAACAGCTCACTGAGTACAGAAGTCAATTCAGAAGTCTGTTCCACGTTGGTTCAACATAACGTCATTTTAAATTATGTGGAAACAATGTTTATTCAACCAGTGTGTGTCCAGGGGAAGTGGTCTAGGACTTTATCGCCTCTAGTGGTGAAGGAGGCGTGTTGATGGAAGTTGGGCATCACATGTCTTAATGGCGGAATTAAAATCATCGGTAATCACCGGTTAATCTCCGGTTAATCACCGGTAACAAGGAAAGCAGGCTCCAGGTGCCTGGTTTCCTGCTTGTTTATAGTCTCCTACAGTTCAGTTAAGTGCCAGCTTGTTATTTTTCTTGTCCTGATGTGGAATGTATACAACAGTCACGATAACAGATGAAAACTCTCTCGGGAGGTAGAAGGGTCGACATTTGACCATCGGGTATTCCAAGACGGGGGGTAAAACAATAGGTGGAGAATTCCACTGCGCTGGAGTCACCACACCATTAGCTGTTGATGAAGAGACATACCACTCCTCCTCTGGATTTCCCTGAATTCAATGTCCTGTCTGCTCGGTGAATGGAGAATTCATTGAGTTGGATAGCCATAGGGAGGGGTATCTTGTCCGAAAGCCATGTTTCAGAAAATCAGAGAATATTGCAGTTCCCAAGAGTCCCGTTGATAGAACATCCTCCATCATTATCAAGTGAACGGCCAATAGAACGGAAAGAAAGAGGTGGCTGCTTTTCCCTTCACCTTAATCTCACAATCTCCCCCTTCCCTTTCCTATTGGGCAGCCAGTAAAAATTGGGGGTTGGAATTACACAGAGACCAGGGCAGATGAGTCGTTGAAGTTGAAGCAGGAATTGAGGTTCGTAACTAACAATCTGATGTTCAATAGTTTTTGTTGATCATAAGAAATGATAAGGGATACATTTTGTTGCAAAAAAAAGCTACCATAAATGCCAAAAGAATCACAAAATGGCAAAGTTGGGTCGGAGCTCAGAAGACCCACCACCATACAGTACAGCTCCATGATGTCATGCCACCCTCTGGGTGGGCTCTGCTTAAAACCTGTTGGGGATAGGGGGCAGTATTTGCACGGCTGGATAAAAAATGTACCCGATTTAATCTGGTTACTACTCCTGTCCAGAAACTAGAATATGCATATAATTATTAGCTTTGGATAGAAAACACCCTAAAGTTTCTAAAACTGTTTGAATGGTGTCTGTGAGTATAACAGAACTCATATGGCAGGCAAAAACCTGAGAAGATTCCAAACAGGAAGTACCCTCTCTGACCATTCCTTGGGCTTCTTGCCTCTGTTTATTGAACATTTAGGATCTTTGCTGTAACGTGACACTTCCTACGGCTCCCATAGGCTCTCAGAACCTGGGAAAAAGCTGAATGATATCGAGGCAGCCCCTGGCTGAAACACATTAGCGCGTTTGGATAGTGGCCTGTCAGAGGACCATCAGACTGGGGCTCGTGCACGAGGGCACGAGATGTTTTTATTTTCTCTCTCTTTGAACGAAAACCACCACTCCCGGTCGGAATATTATCACTTTTTTACGAGAAAAATGGCATAAAAATTGATTTTAAACAGCGGTTGACATGCTTCGAAGTACGGTAATGGAATATTTAGAAATGTTTTGTCACGAAATGCGTCGTGCTCGTCACCCTTCTTTACCATTCGGACAGTGTCTTGAACGCACGAACAAAACGCCGCTATTTGGATATAACGATGGATTATTTGGGACCAAACCAACATTTGTTATTGAAGTAGAAGTCCTGGGAGTGCATTCTGACGAAGAACAGCAAAGGTAATAACATTTTTCTTATAGTAAATCTGACTTTGGTGAGTGCTAAACTTGCTGGGTGTCTAAATAGCTAGCCCTGTGATGCCGGACTATCTACTGAGAATATTGCAAAATGTGCTTTCACTGAAAAGCTATTTTAAAATCGGACATAGCGAGTGCATAGAGGAGTTCTGTATCTATAATTCTTAAAATAATTGTTATGCTTTTTGTGAACGTTTATCGTGAGTAATTTAGTAAATTCACCGGCAGTGTTCGGTGGGAATGCTAGTCACATGCTAGTCACATGCTAATGTCAAAAGCTGTTTTTTGATATAAATATGAACTTGATTGAACAAAACATGCATGTATTGTATAACATAATGTCCTAGGGGTGTCATCTGATGAAGATCATCAAAGGTTAGTGTTGCATTTAGCTGTGGTTTGGGTTTATGTGACATTATATGCTAGCTTGAAAAATGGGTGTCTGTTTATTTCTGGCTGGGTACTCTGCTGACATAATCTAATGTTTTGCTTTCGTTGTAAAGCCTTTTTGAAATCGGACAGTGTGGTTAGATTAACGAGAGTCTTGTCTTTAAAATGGTGTAAAATAGTCATATGTTTGAGAAATTGAAGTAATAGCATTTCTAAGGTATTTGACTATCGCGCCACGGGATTACGCTGGCTGTTGAGTAGGTGGGACGCACCTAGCCCATAGAGGTTAAAAGTAGTGCAAATTATAGGGAATATGGTGCCTTTTGGGAGGCCCCCTTGAATGGAAGTGGTTCCTCATTTAACTGTTATACGTTGTATTGTTACCACTCAGAAACACACCATTTTCCTGGGCCTGTTCCCAAATGGTACATGATTCCCTACAAGGTGCACTACTTTTGACCAGAGCCAATAAGGAGAGAGGCACACAATGGCTCCCCATAGGACTCAACAGCAGTGCACCATGTAGGAAATAGGGTGCCATTTTGAATCAATTATTTGTACAGAAACACAGTACAGAGAGACATACAATGGCTGCTTCTCTCTGCACCAGAGAGACACAATGGCTGCTTCTCTCTGCACCAGAGCGACACAAAATGGCTGCTTCTCTCTGCACCAGAGAGACACACAATGGCTACTTCTCTCTGCACCAGAGCGACACACAATGGCTGCTTCTCTCTGCACCAGAGAGACACAATGGCTGCTTCTCTCTGCACCAGAGCGACACAAAATGGCTGCTTCTCTCTGCACCAGAGAGACACACAATGGCTACTTCTCTCTGCACCAGAGCGACACAAAATGGCTGCTTCTCTCTGCACCAGAGAGACACAATGGCTGCTTCTCTCTGCACCAGAGAGACACACAATGGCTGCTTCTCTCTGCACCAGAGCGACACAAAATGGCTGCTTCTCTCTGCACCAGAGAGACACACAATGGCTGCTTCTCTCTGCACCAGAGAGACACAATGGCTGCTTCTCTCTGCACCAGAGAGACACAATGGCTGCTTCTCTCTGCACCAGAGAGACACAATGGCTGCTTCTCTCTGCACCAGAGAGACACAATGGCTGCTTCTCTCTGCACCAGAGAGACACAATGGCTGCTTCTCTCTGCACCAGAGAGACACAATGGCTGCTTCTCTCTGCACCGGAACGGAGAATGAATGGAGAATGGAGGCCTGTTCAGGAAACATCCGTAGTGTATGAAATAACCTTGATAAAAGTAATTGAATTTGGCTGCGATCAGATTAACTGGTGGTAATTGTGAACAGTGGAAGACCCTGAATTCCTTACACAAAGGAAACATACTGGATGACAGTGGGGAATAATCACCCCCCTCACTCCCCTCTCTCTCTGTCTCCCTCCCTCCCTCACTCCCCTCTCTCTCTGTCTCCCTCCCTCCCTCACTCCCCTCTCTCTCTGTCTCCCTCCCTCACTCCCCTCTCTCTCTGTCTCCCTCCCTCACTTCCCTCTCTCTCTGTCTCCCTCCCCCCCTCACTCCCCTCTCTCTCTGTCTCCCTCCCTCACTTCCCTCTCTCTCTGTCTCCCTCCCCCCTCACTCCCCTCTCTCTCTGTCTCCCTCCCTCACTCCCCTCTCTCTCTGTCTCCCTCCCTCACTCCCCTCTCTCTCTGTCTCCCCCCTCACTCCCCTCCCTCCCTCCCTCCCTCCCTCCCTCCCTCCCTCCCTCCCTCTCCTCCCGTTCTCTGAGATTATATAAAAAACTATTGTGAAGGAATCAGTCAGAAAAGAAGCTCTGTCCAATCACTCACCAAGGCTACCACCCATACCGCTGTGTATGTTGTGCTGTAAATGTGCTGAGATGGTCTTTAAACAACATTCAACACATTTAAACCCCAGCAGACTTCATTAAGGGTGGGACACAGTGCACGTAGAGAGAGAGAGAGAGAGAGAGAGAGAGAGAGAGAGAGAGAGAGAGAGAGAGAGAGAGAGAGAGAGAGAGAGAGAGAGAGAGAGGAGAGAGAGAGAGAGAGAGAGAGAGAGAGAGAGAGAGAGAGAGAGAAGTGTTTTTAGCCTGTTTTCTCCTGTTGAGGCACGGGGGTCGCCGTGCAACAACAGACCTGTCACATCTCCATAATGCTTCTACATGCTTCCAGAGGATCAGCATAATTGAGAAAATGGCAGGTTTTGGTTTGTACTGTATATAACACTGTGGGGTTTGTTCTGTATATAACACTGTGGGGTTTGTTCTGTATATAACACTGTGGGGTTTGTTCTGTATATAACACTGTGGGGTTTGTTCTTTAGATAACACTGTGGGGTTTGGTCTGTAGATAACACTGTGGGGTTTGTTCTGTATATAACACTTTGGGTTTGTTCTGTATATAACACTGTGGGGTTTGGTCTGTATATAACACTGTGGGGTTTGGTCTGTAAATAACACTGTGGGGTTTGTTCTTTATATAACACTGTGGGGTTTGTTCTGTATATAACACTGTGGGGTTTGGTCTGTATATAACACTGAGGGGTTTGTTCTGTATATAACACTGTGGGGTTTGTTCTGTATATAACACTGTGGGGTTTGGTCTGTATATAACACTGTGGGGTTTGGTCTGTATATAACACTGTGGGGTTTGTTCTGTATATAACACTGTGGGGTTTGTTCTGTATATAACACTGTGGGGTTTGTTCTGTATATAACACTGTGGGGTTTGTTCTGTATATAACACTGTGGGGTGTGTTCTGTGTATAACACTGTGGGGTTTGTTCTGTATATAACACTGTGGGGTTTGTTCTGTATATAACACTGTGGGGTTTGTTCTGTATATAACACTGTGGGGTTTGTTCTGTGTATAACACTGTGGGGTTTGTTCTGTATATAACACTGTGGGGTTTGGTCTGTATATAACACTTTGGGTTTGTTCTTTATATAACACTGTGGGGTTTGTTCTGTATATAACACTGTGGGGTTTGTTCTGTATATAACACTGTGGGGTTTGTTCTGTATATAACACTGTGGGGTGTGTTCTGTATATAACACTGTGGGGTTTGTTCTGTATATAACACTGTGGGGTTTGTTCTGTAAATAACACTGTGGGGTGTGTTCTGTGTATAACACTGTGGGGTTTGTTCTGTATATAACACTGTGGGGTTTGTTCTGTATATAACACTGTGGGGTTTGTTCTGTATATAACACTGTGGGGTTTGTTCTGTATATAACACTGTGGGGTTTGTTCTGTATATAACACTGTGGGGTTTGTTCTGTATATAACACTGTGGGGTTTGTTCTGTATATAACACTGTGGGGTTTGTTCTGTATATAACACTGTGGGGTTTGTTCTGTGTATAACACTGTGGGGTTTGTTCTGTATATAACACTGTGGGGTTTGTTCTGTATATAACACTGTGGGCTTTGTTCTGTATATAACACTGTGGGGTTTGTTCTGTATATAACACTGTGGGGTTTGTTCTGTATATAACACTGTGGGGTTTGTTCTGTATATAACACTGTGGGGTTTGTTCTGTATATAACACTGTGGGGTGTGTTCTGTATATAACACTGTGGGGTTTGTTCTGTATATAACACTGTGGGGTTTGTTCTGTATATAACACTGTGGGGTTTGTTCTGTATATAACACTGTGGGTTTGTTCTTTAGATAACACTGTGGGGTTTGTTCTGTATATAACACTGTGGGGTTTGTTCTGTATATAACACTGTGGGGTTTGTTCTGTGTATAACACTGTGGGGTTTGTTCTGTAAATAACACTGTGGGGTGTGTTCTGTGTATAACACTGTGGGGTTTGTTCTGTATATAACACTGTGGGGTTTGTTCTGTATATAACACTGTGGGGTTTGGTCTGTATATAACACTGTGGGGTGTGTTCTGTATATAACACTGTGGGGTTTGGTCTGTATATAACACTGTGGGTTTGTTCTTTATAACAGCCTGCCAGTTTGTCTGTATCTGTGAGGGAACTGTCTGCTTTCTCTGTCCCAAATATAGGAAGGTCAGAGACCTGGCCGGGTGGTGCCAGGAAAACAACCTCTCCCTCAATGTGAGCTGATCGTGGACTACAGGAAAAGGAGGGCCGAACACGCCCCCACTAACATCGACAGGGCTGTAGTGGAGCAGGTTGAGAGTTTCAAGTTCCTTGGTGTCCACATCACTAAGAACATATCATGGTTCAAACACACCAAGACAGCTGTGAAGAGGGCACGACAAAACCTTTTACCCCTGAGGAGACTGAAAAGATTTGGCATGGGTCCTCAGATCCTCAAAAAGTTCTACAGCTGCACCATCGAGAGCATCCTGACCGGTTGCATCACCGGCTGATATGGCAACTGCTCTGCATCTGACCGTAAGGCGCTACAGAGGGTAGTGCGTATGGCTGAGTACATCACTGGGGCCAAACTTCCTGCCATCCAGGACCTGTATACTAGGCCGTGTCAGAGGAAAGCCCATAAAATTGTCAGAGACACCAGTCACCCATGTCATAGACTGTTCTCTCTGCTACCGCATGGGAAGCGGTACCAGAGTGCCAAGTCTAGGACCAAAAGGCTCCTTAACAGCTTCTACCCCCCAAGCCATAAGACTGCTGAACAATTAATCAAATGGCCACCGGACTATTTACAATGACACCCCCCCCCCCCCTTTTGTTTTGTACACTGCTGCTACTTGCTGTTTATTATCTATGCATAGTCACGTCTCCCCTACCTACATGTACAAATTACCTCAACTAACCTCTACCCCTTGTATATAGCCTCATTATTGTTATTTTATTGTGTTACTTTTTATCATTTTTTACTTAATTGATTTGGTAAATATTTTCTTAACTCTTCTTGAACTGCACTGCTGGTTAAGTGCTTGTAAGTAAGCATTTCATGGTAAGGGCTAAACTTGTATTCAGCACGTGTGACAAATAAAAGGTTAATTTGATTTGAAATGGCACCCCTATTCCCTTTGAAGTGCACTGCTTTTGACGAGGACGCAACAGGGAGCCCCATAGAGTGCTCTGGTCTGAAGTAGTGCACTATATAGGGAATAGGGGTGCCATTTGAGACTCATTCTCTGTCATGTCAGTGAGTTCCTTCCTCTCTCTCCTGTCTTTCTCTGAGTGTTCAACCTCACTAACGACAGCAGAGTCTCTCTGAGTGTTCAACCTCACTAATGACAGCAGAGCCTCTCTGAGTGTTCAACCTCACTAATGCCAGCAAAGCCTCTCTGAGTGTTCAACCTCACTAACGACAGCAGAGTCTCTCTGAGTGTTCAACCTCACTAATGACAGCAGAGCCTCTCTGAGTGTTCAACCTCACTAATGACAGCAGTGTCTCTCTGAGTGTTCAACCTCACTAATGACAGCAGAGTCTCTCTGAGTGTTCAACCTCACTAATGCCAGCAGAGCCTCTCTGAGTGTTCAACCTCACTAATGCCAGCAGAGTCTCTCTGAGTGTTCAACCTCACTAATGACAGCAGAGCCTCTCTGAGTGTTCAACCTCACTAATGCCAGCAGAGCCTCTCTGAGTGTTCAACCTCACTAATGACAGCAGAGCCTCTCTGAGTGTTCAACCTCACTAATGACAGTAGAGAGCCTCTCTGAGTGTTCAACCTCACTAATGACAGCAGAGTCTCTCTGAGTGTTCAACCTCACTAATGACAGTAGAGAGCCTCTCTGAGTGTTCAACCTCACTAATGACAGCAGGGACTCTCTGAGTGTTCAACCTCACTAATGACAGTAGAGAGCCTCTCTGAGTGTTCAACCTCACTAATGACAGCAGAGTCTTTCTGAGTGTTCAACCTCACTAACGACAGTAGAGAGCCTCTCTGAGTGTTCAACCTCACTAATGACAGTAGACAGCCTCTCTGAGTGTTCAACCTCACTAATGACAGCAGAGTCTCTCTGAGTGTTCAACCTCACTAATGACAGTAGAGAGCCTCTCTGAGTGTTCAACCTCACTAATGACAGCAGGGACTTTCTGAGTGTTCAACCTCACTAATGACAGCAGAGAATCTCTGAGTGTTCAACCTCACTAATGACAGTAGAGAGTCTCTCTGAGTGTTCAACCTCACTAATGACAGTAGAGTCTCTCTGAGTGTTCAACCTCACTAATGACAGCAGGGTCTCTCTGAGTGTTCAACCTCACTAATGACAGTAGAGAGTCTCTCTGAGTGTTCAACCTCACTAATGCCAGCAGAGTCTCTCTGAGTGTTCAACCTCACTAACGACAGTAGAGAGCCTCTCTGAGTGTTCAACCTCACAAATGACAGCAGAGAATCTCTGAGTGGTCAACCTCACTAATGACAGTAGAGAGTCTCTCTGAGTGTTCAACCTCACTAATGACAGTAGAGTCTCTCTGAGTGTTCAACCTCACTAATGACAGCAGGGTCTCTCTGAGTGTTCAACCTCACTAATGACAGCAGAGCCTCTCTGAGTGTTCAGTCTCACTAATGACAGCAGAGTCTCTCTGAGTGTTCAACCTCACTAACGACAGTAGAGAGCCTCTCTGAGTGTTCAACCTCACTAATGAAATTAGAGAGTCTCTCTGAGTGTTCAACCTCACTAATGCCAGCAGAGTCTCTCTGAGTGTTCAACCTCACTAATGACAGTAGAGAGTCTCTCTGAGTGTTCAACCTCACTAACGACAGCAGAGTCTCTCTGAGTGTTCAACCTCACTAATGAACAGAAACAGCCTTGGCTTCATCAACAGGGAGGAAACAGAATTAGCCTGGGCTTCCTCAACAGGGAGAAAACAGATTCAGCCTGGGATTCCTCAACAGGGAGGAAACAGAAACAGCCTGGGCTTCCTCAACAGGGAGGAAACAGAATCAGCCTGGGATTCCTCAACAGGGAGGAAACAGAATCAGCCTGGGCTTCCTCAACAGGGAGGAATACTCTTATAAAGGCTGTCCAATGTCTCCACTCCTGGAGCAGTAACTATATGGATTCTATTGATCAAGAGACAATTACAGAAATATAGACCTCCGAGTTCATGGTAGTAAAGTATTTCCACCAGCTTGACCCTGTGATTTGCAACAAAAACTGTCAAACGGAGACACCAGCCACCATTGATGTTTGATGATGCTAGTTTTCACGTAGAAGAAGGTTAATTATTTTAGAAGGTTTAGAACCAAGGATTAATTATTCTTAAATGTCAGAGTCATTGTGACCCAAATTGGTCTCCGCTGTTGTCCCCGAGACAATGACTGGTTGGCTCAGATGATTTATCAATGCAGCAGGAAGACATCTTCCCCATAGCACAATACACACACACTACACCACACACACACACACACACACACACACACACACACACACACACACACACACACACACACACACACACACACACACACACACACACACACACCACACACACACACACACACACACACACACACTCCAGGGACAGGCAGACCAGAGAAAGAAACTCATTCTTTACAAGATAAAAACATTTTTTTCCCCCCGAAAGTTCGAACAATGATAGGAATAAAACATAATTTTATATTACAGATAGATTGTGGGTTGAGTCACTGACGTGGTCTTCCTGTCTTGGTTGGTGCCCCCCCTTGGGTTGTGCCGTGGCGGAGATCTTTGTGGGCTATACTCGGCCTTGTCTCAGGATGGTAAGTTGGTGGTTGAAGATATCCCTCTAGTGGTGTGGGGGCTGTGCTTTGGCAAAGTGGGTGGGGTTATATCCTGCCTGTTTGGCCCTGTCCGGGGCTATCATCGGATGTGGCCACAGTGTCTCCTGACCCCTCCTGTCTCAGCCTCCAGTATTTATGCTGCAGTAGTTTATGCGTCGGGGGGCTAGGGTCAGTCTGTTATATCTGGAGTATTTCTCCTGTCTTATCCGGTGTCCTTTGTGAATTTAAGTATGCTCTCTCTAATTCTCTCTTTCTCTCTTTCTTTCTTTCCTTCTCTCTCTCGGAGGACATGAGCCCTAGGACCATGCCTCAGGACTATCTGGCATGATGACTCCTAGCTGTCCCCAGTCCACCTGGCCGTGCTGCTGCTCCAGTTTCAACTGTTCTGCATGCGGCTATGGAACCCTGACCTGTTCACCGGACATGCTACCTGTCCCAGACCTGCTGTTTTCAACGCTCTAGAGACAGCAGGAGCGGTAGAGATACTCTCAATGATCGGCTATGAAAAGCCAAATGACATTTACTCTTGAGGTGCTGACCTGTTGCACCCTCAACAACTACTGTGATTATTATTATTTGACCCTGCTGGTCATTTATGAACATTTGAACATCTTGGCCATATTCTGTTATAATCTCCACCCGGCACAACCAGAAGAGGACTGGCCACCCCTCAGAGCCTGGTTCCTCTCTAGGTTTCTTCCTAGGTTTTGGCCTTTCTAGGGAGTTTTTCCTAGCCACCGTGCTTCTACACCTGCATTACTTGCTGTTTGGGGTTTTAGGCTGGGTTTCTGTACAGCACTTTGAGATATCAGCTGATGTAAGAAGGGCTATATAAATACATTTGATTTGATCTGCATAATTTCCAATCCTCCATATAAATATATATTTTAAAATATATTTTCCTTTATCATTGTCTCCTGATTTGAATAAACTATTTGAAAACAACACTTAGGCTTCTATTTCCAACTTAAACATACTATATACATTTTATGGACACAGTATATTTTACAATAATTATCTTTTTTTTTGTGTGTAGCAGTTCATAAACCATGTGCCATGGAATCAGTACAATGACAATTTCTTCCCAACTATTTTGCAATCTATATGGTCCTTAAATGAAACTGGTACACCTTTTTAATTATCACAATTTTGGTCTTTAATGCAGGGCCGAAAGACAAGTTCCTTACTTTTCCCCCCCTTCCACTTGCCTCTTCTATTTTTGCGGTAATGCTGTTAGCTGGTTGTAATATTGAATAGAGGAGACATTTCCATATATTTTGTTAGCTGCATGTGTGACATAACTCCACCAGTCCTATTTATGATATAATTTACAAAGATAATAATTTTTTTCCCCAACAATAATGTACATTTTTATTTTTATCAATTAGTATATTTGAGTTTAAAACATATTTGTTGTAATATTTGTCTTTTCCACTGTATTGTCCACTGTTTCCCCATTAACACATAAAATTCATTTTTCTGGCGTAGGGTTGACCGTTCTGGTGGATTGCAACCAACTTTCTACGGCTTGTTTTAAAAAAATAGTGATGTTTTGGAGATTATTTCATTTTCAAATAACTGAAAGTGAGAGGTTTTCAATCTGAAAAATGGGGAAAATAACTTTCTTGAACATTGGGGTTGAGAATATTCTCACTAATTTACTAGAGAACCAGTTTGGATTTAAGTATAACTTCTGTATGACTGAAGCCTTTAGTGAGGTTATAACGGCCTGATGTTTTAATATTTAATAATTTCTTCCCTCCGAATTCATATTCATTATATAAATAGGCCTGTTCAATTTAGTCTGGTTTACCGTTCCAAATAAATTGTTATATTTTTCCGCTTGTATCGTTTAAAAAACTGTTTGCTAGGTCTAGGTAAGGCCAGAAGCAAATAGTTAAACTGCGATATGACTAAAGAGTTAATCAGGGTGATTTTCTCCCACAAATAGACATGTACAGTGACATGTACAGGAGAAGGGCCTTGGTCAGGGATGTGACCAAGAACCCGATGGTCACTCTGACAGAGCTCCAGAGTTCCTATGAGGAGATGGGAGAACATTCCAGAAGGACAACCATCTCTGCAGCACTCCACCAATCAGGCCTCCCTGGAGAGACCTGAAAATAGCTGTGCTGAAACACTCCCCATCTAACCCGATAGAGAAAAGAATGGGAGAAACTCCCTAAATACCAAGCTTGTAGCGTCATACCCAAGAAGACTCGATGCTGTAATCGCCGCCAAAGGTGCTTCAACAAGGGTCTGAATACTTATGAAAATGTGTTATTTCAGATTGAATTTTTAAAAATAAATCAGCCAAAATGTCTAAAAACCTGTTTTTACTTTGTCATTATGTGGTACAGTATGGGTAGATTGGTGAGGTGCCCCTTGGTAGTATTGTTGGATCTGATTTTAACATTAACATTTCGATGGCAATAATACATAAATCGTCCTCTTGACAGTTTAATACTTTCTGAGAAGTAACTATAATTATTTAGTATTTTACACCTCTGGTTACAATAACATAACTGTAAACCATTGTATAAGAGATTCTCCAAAATTGAAATATTCCAGAAATTTTTATATAAATTCCGGTCATACTTCATCAAAAGCCTTTTCAAAGTCAGCTATGAATAGCAGGCCTGGTTTCCTAGATTTCTCATAGTGGTCTTTTGTTTCCAGTACTAGTCTTACGTTATCTCCAATATATCGTCCATGTAAAAAACCTGTTTGATTAGGATAAATAATATCCGACGATAACTTTTTAATTCTATGTGCTATGCATTTTGCTACGATTTTTGCATCAAAGCACTGAAGTGTAAGGGGCTAATAATACACTATTACTGACATCAGATAACAAGGGAGGAGGAGAGATAATACACTATTACTGACATCAGACAACACGGGAGGAGTAATAATACAGTATTACTGACATCAGACAACAAGACAGGAGGAGAGATAATACACTATTACTGACATCAGACAACAAGGGAGGAGGAGGAGAGATAATACACTATTACTGACATCAGACAACAAGGGAAGGAGGAGAGATAATACACTATTACTGACATCAGACAACAAGGGAGGAGGAGGAGAGATAATACACTATTACTGACATCAGACAACAAGGGAGAAGGAGGAGCGATAATACACTATTACTGACATCAGACAACAAGGGAGGAGGAGAGATAATACACTATTACTGACATCAGACAACAAGACAGGATGAGAGATAATACACTATTACTGACATCAGACAACAAGGGAGGAGAGATAATACACTATTGCTGACATCAGACAACAAGACAGGAGGAGAGATAATACACTATTACTGACATCAGATAACAAGGGAGGAGGAGGAGAGACAATACACTATTAATGACATCAGTCAACAAGACATGAGGAGAGATAATACACTATTACTGACATCAGACAACAAGGGAAGGAGGAGAGACTATACACTATTACTGACATCAGATAACAAGGGAAGGAGGAGAGACTATACACTATTACTGACATCAGATAACAAGGGAGGAGGAGGAGAGATAATACACTATTACTGACATCAGACAACAAGACATGAGGAGAGATAATACACTATTACTGACATCAGATAACAAGGGAGGAGGAGGAGAGATAATACACTATTACTGACATCAGTCAACAAGACAGGAGGAGAGATAATACACTATTACTGACATCAGACAACAAGGGAAGGAGGAGAGACTATACACTATTACTGACATCAGATAACAAGGGAAGGAGGAGAGACTATACACTATTACTGACATCAGATAACAAGGGAGGAGGAGGAGAGATAATACACTATTTCTGACATCAGAAAACAAATGGGGGGAGGAGGAGAGATAATACAGTATTACTGACATCAGACAACAAGACAGGAGGAGAGATAATACACTATTACTGACATCAGACAACAAGGGAGGAGGAGGAGAGATAATACACTATTACTGACATCAGACAACAAGACAGGAAGAGAGATAATACACTATTACTGACATCAGACAACAAGGGAGGAGAGATAATACACTATTACTGACATCAGACAACAAGACAGGAAGAGAGATAATACACTATTACTGACATCAGACAACAAGACAGGAAGTAGAGATAATACACTATTACTGACATCAGACAACAAGACAGGAAGAGAGATAAAACACTATTACTGACATCAGACAACAAGACAGGAAGAGAGATAATACACTATTACTGACATCAGACAACAAGACAGGAAGTAGAGATAATACACTATTACTGACATCAGACAACAAGACAGGAAGAGAGATAAAACACTATTACTGACATCAGACAACAAGACAGGAAGAGAGATAAAACACTATTGAGGAGGATGGACTAGAAGGCTGAATCCGGTTGACATGTTTATGTGTTTTTCTCCTTCTCATATAGCCCATTGCTGACCAGTGCAGAAAACCCAAGTGTCCTAATGTTTAACAAATAACACCCTTATTGGTCCCTATTGAATCCAACTGCAAGCAATGCAGACTGTAAGTGATAAGAGCCTGATGGAATCTGTCTTTGCTCTATCTGAGCCAAAACCTGAGTGGTCCACCTCTGTGGGTGTCATGGAAGGAGCTGCATTGACAATTCAAAAATCGGACAGCAGCACTTTGCAGGCAATTCACCTTGCAATCTACATGCGTCCCTCACCAGGCGGACGCAGAGCAGGCGGGCCCGCTCAGCGAGATTGCATTTTATATACAAAAGGCCTGGCTTCATTGGAGGGCCATCACATTCAGTCACAATCCAATAAGGTCCACAGATTTACAAGTGCATGAACAATAACACACTATAGGAGAGATTTAAAAAAAAGGGGTTTTAAAAGGCTGGAGAATTTTAGAACTTGGATGATAATTAACTTGATTTTCCAGGAAGTTATTATTATTTTTTTTACGTCAACAAGTATTTCAATTTCTAAGAGACATTTTCAACAGGCCTCAAGCAACAAGAAAACCACATTGTTCCCATTACAATATGGATGCTGTTGTGCAAATCATGTTATTATACAATGGAGAAGATTTGGACGCGATAATATAATGGAATCATTTCAGTCACATTTTGCTGGTTTGACAGGACAGATTGAGGCCAATGTGAATCCTGTTCACTTTACAATGTCTATAGTATGTTCTCTGCTAGTCAGAGACTTAAATCTTTGAAACGTCTGTCCACTCTTGTACAGTTGATTACATGATGTTGTTGTGGGCTACAGGAGTGAACTGTGGGCAACAGGAGTGAACTGTGGGCAACAGGAGTGAACTGTGGGCAACGGGAGTGAACTGTGGGCAACGGGAGTGAACTGTGGGCAACGGGAGTGAACTGTGGGCAACGGGAGTGAACTGTGGGCAACATGAGTGAACTTTGGGAAACAGGAGTGAACTGTGGGCAACAGGAGTGAACTCTGGGCAACAGGAGTGAACTCTGGGCAACAGGAGTGAACTCTGGGCAACAGGAGTGAACTCTGGGCAACAGGAGTGAACTGTGTCCAGCAGGGATGGGGTCAATTCCATTTCAATTCCTGTCAATTCAGAAAGTAAACCCAATTCCTATTCCAAAATAGTTCTTCATTGAAAAGTGTAGTAGAGAATTTGTAATTGGATTTCAGTCTACTTCCTGAATTGACTAGAACGGAGATGGAATCGAACCCTGATATCCAGCCCTGGAACCATCAGAACATAGAGCCTACAGAATACTCCACCAGGAGAGGGCTCAGTTATACTGATCTCCATAACACTATTCCAGGTCCACGTCTGGGGAAGTGGATGGTAGTTTCAGGCTAGGCACTTCAAATGTGAGTTTCCCCTCACAGGTAAACAAGTAAACAGACTCTCTTCTCTAAAACTGACAGCCTCCGTACACACACACACACACACACACACGCACGCACGCACGCACGCACGCACGCACGCACGCACACACACACACACACGCACACACACACACACACACGCACGCACACACACACACACACACACACACACACTCCACAGAACATGCGTTCCACTTCTCCACCGTTAACACATGTAATCTGCTTTACTGGCGTAGGGTTGCTGTAGGGATAACTCGTGACCCCTGACCTGTAGCAGTCTCCAGCAGGTCCCTCGGTATCCCTCTACAGCCTCTCTCCTTCATGAATATTTTAGTGAGGGAGAGTCTGGAGTTCAGAGATCCTGTAAACCTGAGAGATAATAAGCTACCTGATTAGTGCTCGCTAAAATGAATACCAGGGATTGTCCAACAGGCAGGCCGGGAAAGCATTGATGCAGTCGTGGTCGTGATGCAGGCATGTGTCTGTGTGTGTGGGGGGGGGGGCTGTTTATTAGCATATCGTCCTTCGTTTATTAGCATTATTAGCATATCGTCCTTCGTTTATTAGCATTATTAGCATATCGTCCTTCGGTAGACCAGACTTGGCTGACAGAGACCTTCTCATCATGCGATTCTCTGACTAACCTTCTGTAACACAGTATGATCACTTCATCAAACCCCCTGGGCCGTAGTTGACTGTTTTAGGGGAGAGAAACCTCTTGTCTCTTGATTTATGATTCCTACAAGCTCATCATTAACCTGTAACAGACTTCTATGATCCAAAAAGAGAGAGAGAGAGGGAGAGAGAGAGAGAGAGAGAGAGAGAACTAGGTTTGTTTACCAAATGAGCTGTAGACTGTGAGGCTCCAGACTGCAACCTAGACACCTCACCTGAGTCTTGTCAGCATTCAGTCATAATGTTAACCTGACAGTCAGACACCTCTATGTTTTGCTCCCCAAATGGAACCCTAGTCACTAAATAGTGCACTACTTTTGACCAGGGCCTATACGGAATAGGTTTCCATTTCGTACATAACCAGACAACTCACGGAACCCCCGAGGAAGACCTGGGTTAAAGGACATGGCTATAGCTAACATTTTATATATTCCACCCCTGATGAAGACCTAACCTAAAGGACAACAAGGCTATAGCTAACATTTGATATATTCCACCCCTGATGAAGAGCTAGCCTAAAGGACAACAAGGCTATAGCTAACATTTGATATATTCCACCCCTGATGAAGAGCTAGCCTAAAGGACAACAAGGAATTTACAGAGATGTATTGTACAACTAACTTCAACCTCAGGGCCGTTACAGACACACTGTGACAGTCCTGCTACCTTCAACCTCAGGGCCGTTACAGACACACTGTGACAGTCCTGACACCTTCAACCTCAGGGCATTTACAGACACACTCTGACAGTCCTGCTACCTTCAACCTCAGGGCCATTACAGACACACTGACAGTCCTGCTACCTTCAACCTCAGGGCCGTTACAGACACACTGTGATAGTCCTGCATCCTTCAACCTCAGGGCCATTACAGACACACTGTGACAGTCCTGCTATCTTCAATCTCAGGGCCGTTACAGACACACTGTGACAGTCCTGCTACCTTCAACCTCAGGGCCATTACATACACACTGTGACAGTCCTGCTACCTTCAACCTCAGGGCCATTACATACACACTGTGACAGTCCTGCTACCTTCAACCTCAGGGCCGTTACAGACACACTGTGACAGTCCTGACACCTTCAACCTCAGGGCCATTACAGACACACTGTGACAGTTCTGCTACCTTCAACCTCAGGGCCGTTACAGACACACTGTGACAGTCCTGCTACCTTCAACCTCAGGGCCATTACAGACACACTCTGACAGTCCTGACACCTTCAACCTCAGGGCCATTACAGACACACTCTGACAGTCCTGACATCTTCAACCTCAGGGCCGTTACAGACACACTGTGACAGTCCTGACACCTTCAACCTCAGGGCCGTTACAGACACACTCTGACAGTCCTGCTACGTAAATTCTATCAGCATATTGATTGCACGACACTCAGGGCTAGTACTTTCGACCACTGCTACTCTAAGTTCCGTGATGCATACAAAGCACTCCCCCACCCTCCCTTCGGCAAATCCGACCACAACGCCATCTTGCTCATCCCGGCTTACAGGCAGAAACTCAAACAGGATGTACCAGTGACGAGAACCATTCAATGCTGGTCTGACCAATCGGAAGCCACGCTTCAAGATTGTTTACGATCACGCTGACTGGAATATGTTCCGGTCAGCCTCAGAGAACAACATTGGACCTATACGCTGACTCGGTGAGTGAGTTTATAAAGAAGTGCATTGGAGATGTTGTTCCCACCGTGACTATTAAAACCTTCCCCAACCAGAAACCGTGGATGGATGGCGGCATTCGCGCAAAGCTGAAAGCGCGATCCACTGCATTTAACCATAGAAAGATGACTGGGAATATGGCTCAAACAAGCGAAATGCCAGTACAGGGACAAGGTGGAGTCGCAATTCACTGGCTCAGACACGAGATGTATGTGTCAGGGTCTACAGGAAATCATGGGACTACAAAAAGAAAACCAGCCACGTCACTGACACCGACGTCATGCTTCCAGACAAACTAAGCTCCTTCCTTGCCTGCTTTGGGGATAATACAGTGCCACTGTCGAGGCTCGCTAACAAAGAATACACCCCCCCTCTCCTTCTCAGTGGCTGGCGTGAGTAAATAATTTAAACTTGTTAACCTTCTCAAGGCTGCTGGCCCAGACGGTATCCCTAGCCGCGTCCTCAGAGCATGCGCAGACCAGCTGGCTGGTGTGTTTACGGACATATTCAATCGCTCCCTATCCCAGTCTGTTGTCCCCACATGCTTCAAGATGGCTACCATTGTTCCTGTACCAAAGAAAACAAAGATAATTGAACTAAATGACTACCGCCCCGTAGCACTCACTTCTGTCATCATGAAGTGCTTTGAGAGGCTAGTCAAGGATCATATCACCTCCACCTTACCGGCCACCGTAGACCCACTTCAGTTTGCATACCACCCCAACAGGTCCACATATGATGCAATCGCCATCACACTGCACACTGCCCTATCCCATCTGGACAAAAATAATACCTATGTAAGAATGCTGTTCATTGACTACAGCACAGCATTCAACACCATAGTACCCTCAAAACTCATCATCAAGCTGGAGGCCCTGGTTCTCAACCCCGCCCTGTGCAACTGGATCCTGGACTTTCTGACGGGCCGACCCCAGGTGGTGAAAGTAGGAAACAACATCTCCACTTCGCTGACCCTCAACACTGGGGCCCCACAAGGGTGTGTGCTCAGCCCTCTCCTGTACTCCCTGTCCACCCATGACTGCGTGGCCATGCACGCCTCCAACTCAATCATCAAGTTTGCAGATGACACAACAGTAGTGGGCTTGATCCACAACAATGACGAGACAGCCTTACGGGGAAGTGGTGAGGTCACTTGGAGTGTAGTGTCAGGAAAACAACCTCTTACTCAACATCAACAAAACAAAGGAGATGATCGTGGACTTCAGGAAACAGCAGACGGAGCATCCCCTATCCACATCAAAGGGACAGCAGTGGAGAAGGTGGAAAGTTTTAAGTTCCTGGGCGTACACATCACAGATAAACTGAAATGTTCCACCCGCACTGGCAGTGTGGTGAAGAAGGTGCAACAGCGCCTCTCCAACCCCAGGAGGCTGAATAAATGTGGCTTGTCACGCAAAACCCTGACAAACTTTTACAGATGCATAATCGAAAGCATCCTGTCGGGCTGTATCACTTGTCGGGCTGTATCATTTGTACCAATATTGAGAACTTTGGTCTAATTCCCTGAAATCTGGATCTTCTCTGGAAAATTATTATTTTAGTCTTTTTGGGGTTTACTGCCAGAGCCCAGGATTGGCAGTACTGCTATAGCAGGTCCAGGCTCTGCTGTAGGCCATGTGCTGTGGGTGACAGCAGGCATAGGTCATCTGCCAAGAGTCGGCATTTCAACACTGAATTGTGGAGACTAGCACCAGGGGCTGAGGATTTTTCTATAAAAGTGGCCAATTCGTTGATGTAAATATTGAAGAGTGCAGGGCTCAGAAGGCAACCCTGGCGAAGGCCCCACACCTGGTTAAAGAATGATTTTCTTTCTTGCCAATTTTGATGCTGCACGTATTGCCAGTATACATTGATTAATTATGTCATATGTTTTACCCCCTACACCACTTTCAATAACTTTGTAGAACAGTCCTGTATGCCAAATAGAATCAAATGCTTTTTGGAAGTCGATAAAGAAAGCATACATTTTGATATTGTTTTGGTGGACATGTTTATCTATCAGGGTATGTAGGGTGTAAATATGATTGGTCGTGCAAAGTTCTGGTATAAATTCAAATTGGCTTTCACTCAAAACATTGTGCTTATTAAGGAAGTTTAGAACTCTTACATTTATAATACTACAGAAAACCTTCCACAGGTTACTGTTCACACAAATGCCTCTGTAAATTTTAGGGTCAAATTTGTCTCCGTTCTTAAAGATTGGGGTTATGAGTCCTTGATTCCAGATGTCAGGAAAATAACCTACACTCAGGATAAAATTAAACAGTTTTAGCCAATTGAAATTTTGCAGTAGTGATTTTTAGCATCTCATTTAGGATGCCATCAGGTCCGCATGCTTTTTTAAATTTGAGGGCCTGAAGTTTCTTATCGAGCTCTTGGTCAGTAATTGGGGAGTCCAATGGATTTTGATTTGGCGTTGTTCTGCGTTTGTGTCAATTTTAACGGTGTTGTAGAGTGTTTTAAAATGGGTTGTCCATATGTTACCATTTTGTATCGCTAATTCCTCTCGTTTCAATTTTAATTTGTTTATTTTGCCAGAATTTGTTTGTGTTTATGGACTCCTCAATTAGTGTCAGCTGCTTGCTGTTGTACTGTGCTTTTTTGGTTCTGAGTGTAAGTTTATAGAGTTTTAAAGTCTCACAGTAATGAAGGTGTAATTCACCATTATTTGGGTCTCTGTGCTTTTGGTTGGATAGTGTTCTAAGTTTTTTCCTTATAATTTTACAATCTGCATCAAACCAGTTATCATCTGTGGTCTTTTTTGTTTATTTTTTTTTATCAATTTCAGTTGTGCTTCTTTTGCCATTTGCCTGAATATATAGTTGATGTATTTTACTGCTAGATTGATGCCTTCTTTACTGAGTGAATGTGCTATCTAGAAAGTTATCTAAGAGTGTTTGGATATTTTGGTTACCGGTTGCTTTCTGGTATTCTTCTGTGCTGTTTTGGGTCCATCTGTATGAATTTCTGATGTTGTACAGCTTACTGGGCTGTGAATGTCTGGTTGTTTCCATGTCTGTTCTTTCGAGGAACAACGTCCTTTGGCTGTGATCAGACAGAGGTGTTAGTGGCTTGACTGTGAATGAGCTGAGAGAGGAAGGGTCAATGTCTGTAATCATAGTGGCCAAGAGGTGAGCAATAAGTGAATCTCCCCAAAGAGTCCCCCCCCCCCCCCGTAACCTACCATTGACAAAGCACAGACCCAGATTTCGACAGAGCTGTAACAGATCCCTTCCGTTTTTGTTGATGGTGTTGTCACTGTTGTTTCTATGGGGGAGATTAAGACAGCTATAAACAGTATGTCCTGTAATAAAGCTGTCCCCTCGTGTGGTCGTTAGATCAGGTAGTGTTCCTGTGCGCGCATTTGTGTCCCCACAGATGAGCACATTTCCCTGGGCCTGGAAATGGCACGTCTCTTCCTCAAGGGTGGGGAAGATCTCCTCTGAGTAATATGGGGATTCTGAGGGGGGGATATATACTGCGCAAAGGAACACGTTTTTTCTGTCAGTACAATTCTTTTCAGTTTTAACCAAATGGGATATTTTACAATTTTGAGGGGATCAATTCGATTTTGTAGTTCGGATTTGTACCAAATGATCAATCCTCCAGAGTCTCTGCCTTTGTTGACTTCTGTGACGGCACAATGACCTCTCTGTAGCCTGTGGGACAGTAGAGTGACAACATCTGCCTTAAGTCACATTAAATGTCAGGAAATGTGAAAAACTGAGTTTAAATGTATTTTGGCTAAGGTGTATGTAAACTTCTGACTTCCAACAGTATATTCCTATTCATTGAACAAGTCAACTTTTAGTCTCTCTCTCCTCCCTCTGTCTTCCTCTCTCTTTCCTCTCTCTCTCTCTCTCTCTCCTCTCTCTCTCCTCGCTCTCTTTCTTCATCGCTCTCTCCTCTCTCTCTTCTCTCTCTCCTCTCTCTTTCTTCACCTCTCTCTCTCTCTCTCCTCTCTCTCTCTCTCTCTCTCTCTCCTCTCTCCTCTCTCCCCTCTCTCTCTCTCTTCCTCTGTTTTCTCTCTTATTTTCCTCCTACTTTATAATTTAACTTCAACCTGTCAATTAAAGAGTGAGAGGGCAAGGAAGAGAAGAGAAACAAGGGGGTGGGAGGGAGGAAGAAGGAGATGGAGGAGAGACTAATTAGGCAACTGTGTAATTTTAATTAGCTGTTTTGATAATTAAACTAATTAGATCCCCTGTGTTTCCACAACGTAGGGAGGACAGATGGTGAGATTAGTAGGTAGGGAGGACAGATGGTGCGATTGGTAGGTAGGGAGGACAGATGGTGGGATTAGTAGGTAGGGAGGACAGATGGTGAGATTGGTAGGTAGGGAGGACAGATGGTGAGATTGGTAGGTAGGGAGGACAGATGGTGAGATTGTTAGGTAGGGAGGACAGATGGTGAGATTAGTAGTTAGGGAGGACAAATGGTGAGATTGGTAGGTAGGGAGGACAGATGGTGAGATTGGTAGGTAGGGAGGACAGATGGTGAGATTGTTAGGTAGGGAGGACAGATGGTGAGATTGGTAGGTAGGGAGGACAAATGGTGAGATTGGTAGGTAGGGAGGACAGATGGTGAGATTGGTAGGTAGGGAGGACGAGATGGTGAGATTGTTAGGTAGGGAGGACAGATGGTGAGATTATGTCAGTCAGGGAGGACAGATGGTGGGATTGGTCCCATCACAACAACTTCCTTGACAACAGCTCTGCACTGCTCCAGGAAGTGCCAGAAGTGTAAATACCCTGACTTCTGCAGAGGCCATATCACCGTAAATGCTGTACAGCCAATGCAGATGTGGGAATGACCATGCAGCGGTTTTATTAAGGCCCTCTGAAAATGGAGGACAGTGTTAGTAAGCTATCAGCACGTACTGCTGCACATGTCGGTATAGTCAGATAGCTTTCCCTGTATTGTAGTGTGTCTGGCAGCCATCTTAGCTGTATCTGCCTCTGGCCTGGAGGTGACTGGAGACTTGAGCCGCCCTGACCTTTCTCTTATCTGTCCGGTGTGGAGAGCGGAGAGGACCAGAGGAGCCTGGTGCTCTGCCCTGTAGGCCCAGCTGAGGGACACTGTCCCGGACTAGAGATAACAGAACTGCCCCTGAGCTCCCAGTCTCCGACCTCTACTCCATCCCTTCTCTTCTTCCCTCTCTTCATCTCATCCCTTCATCTCGTCCCTCCATCTCACCTCTGAGGAGACGAGAGCAGACAGGAGGGAACAGGTAGTGGAAGGGAGGAATGTCTGGATGTTAACCCTTTACCATTACACAGCATGTCACAATGTTATGGAAATCACATGTTTTAATGTTGTTTGAGAGCCTGTCGTACCGTCGTACTCTAGCTAGCTACCGACTTTATATGTCTTGAACAACGTGAACGTCTCCCTCAAACAAGCTGTAAAAATGAACCTCTGTTAGCAATGTTTGGTTGTCCGTGAGTTGTAGGCCAGCCAATCAGGAATATACATTTAATGTTGAAAACAAGAGTTGGTGGTACTCTCATATCTTATCTAGCTACAACAGTGGGTTAACTGCCTTGCTCAGAGGGAGAAGGACACATTTTTACCTTGTCAGCTCAGGGATTCAAGCCAGCAACCTTTCGGTTAATGGCCCAACGCTCTAACCACTAGGCTACCTGCCGTCCCTCCCATAGAATGACCTCCATTTAACTATGACTGTATTGACTGATGCGTAGGGTTTGACTCATATCCCCAGCAGATACATACGTAGCCCGGAGTAGCATCATGATTAACAGGTTCTGTAGTGCCCTTCTCCTAGGATGCCTTAACTAATCTATTCCCTATGTAATCTAAACCCTATTCCTTATTTAATCTAAACCCTATTCCTTATTTAATCTAAACCCTATTCCCTATGTAATCTAAACCCTATTCCTATGTAATCTAAACCCTATTCCCTATGTAATCTAAATCCTATATAATCTAAACCCTATTCCCTATGTAATCTAAACCATATTCCCTATGTAATCTAAACCATATTCCCTATGTAATCTAAACCCTATAGAATCCAAACCCTATTCCCTATTTAATCTAAACCCTATTCCCTATGTAATCTAAACCCTATTCCTATGTAATCTAAACCCTATTCCCTATGTAATCTAAATCCTATATAATCTAAACCCTATTCCCTATGTAATCTAAACCATATTCCCTATGTAATCTAAACCCTATTCCCTATGTAATCTAAATCCTATAGAATCTAAACCCTATTCCCTATGTAATCTAAACCCTATAGAATCTAAACCATATTCCATATGTAATCTAAACCTTATTCCCTATGTAATCTAAACCTTATTCCCTATGTATTGTAAACCCTATATAATCTAAACCCTATTCCCAATGTAATCTAAACCCTATTCCCTATGTAATCTAAACCCTATTCCCTATGTAATCTAAACCCTATTCCCTATGTAATCTAAACCCTATATAATCTAAAGCCTATTCCCTATGTAAACTAAACCCTATTCCTTATTTAATCTAAACCCTAAACCCTATATAATCTAAACCCTATTCCCTATGTAATCTAAACCCTTTTCCCTATGTAATCTAGACCCTATTCCCAATGTAATCTAAACCCTATTCCCTATGTAATCTAAACCCTATTCCCTATGTAATCTAAACCCTATTCCCTATGTAGTGCCCTGTGTTTGACTTTATAGATCTTATACAGTCATAACCTGTGTTTCTCATTACCAGGATACTATTTGTAAACAGTGTAACTTTCTGCTCTGCTGCCTCATGTCACCAGTGGCATAACTCCTCACAGATACACAACCTGCAATACTGGCCTGTACTTCAGTCACAAGGTAAATCATACTGGCCTGTCCTTCAGTCACATGGTAAGTCATACTGGCCTGTCCTTCAGTGACAAGGTAAGTCCTACTGGCCTGTCCTTCAGTGACAAGGTAAGTCCTACTGGCCTGTCCTTCAGTGACAAGGTAAGTCATACTGGCCTGTCCTTCAGTCACATGGTAAGTCATACAGGCCTGTCCTTCAGTCACATGGTAAGTCATACTGGCCTGTCCTTCAGTCACATGGTAAGTCATACTGGCCTGTCCTTCAGTCACATGGTAAGTCATACTGGCCTGTGATTCAGTCACATGGTAAGTCATACTGGCCTGTCCTTCAGTCACATGGTAAGTCATACTGGCCTGTGATTCAGTCACATGGTAAGTCATACTGGCCTGTCCTTCAGTCACATGGTAAGTCATACTGGCCTGTGATTCAGTCACATGGTAAGTCATACAGGCCTGTCCTTCAGTCACATGGTAAGTCATACTGGCCTGTGATTCAGTCACATGGTAAGTCATACTGGCCTGTGATTCAGTCACATGGTAAGTCATACTGGCCTGTGATTCAGTCACATGGTAAGTCATACTGGCCTGTGATTCAGTCACATGGTAAGTCATACTGGCCTGTGATTCAGTCACATGGTAAGTCATACTGGCCTGTGATTCAGTCACATGGTAAGTCATACTGGCCTGTGATTCAGTCACAAGGTAAGTTATACTGGCCTGTGATTCAGTCACATGGTAAGTCATACTGGCCTGTCCTTCAGTGACAAGGTAAGTCATACTGGCCTGTCCTTCAGTGACAAGGTAAGTCATACTGGCCTGTCCTTCAGTGACAAGGTAAATCATACTGGCCTGTGATTCAGTCACATGGTAAGTCATACTGGCCTGTGATTCAGTCACATGGTAAGTCATACTGGCCTGTGATTCAGTCACATGGTAAGTCATACTGGCCTGTCCTTCAGTGACAAGGTAAATCATACTGGCCTGTCCTTCAGTCACATGGTAAGTCATACTGGCCTGTGATTCAGTCACATGGTAAGTCATACTGGCCTGTGATTCAGTCACATGGTAAGTCATACTGACCTGTGATTCAGTCACATGGTAAGTCATACTGGCCTGTGATTCAGTCACATGGTAAGTCATACTGACCTGTCCTTCAGTCACATGGTAAGTCATACTGGCCTGTCCTTCAGTCACATGGTAAGTCATACTGGCCTGTCCTTCAGTCACAAGGTAAGTCATACTGGCCTGTCCTTCAGTCACAAGGTAAGTCCCACTGATCTTGAAAAAGAAGTCTGTCTGTGTATGTGGTACTTTCTGATTGGTTTCTCATTCTAACAGTCTAACAGTAGAACAGTATTATTGGGGCTTGACAAAGTAATTCAAGCTTGTGTTCCAAAATGGGACCCTATTCCCTATATAGTGCACTACTTTTGGCCAGGGTCCTTATGGGCTCTGGTCAAAAGTAGGGCACTATGTAGGGAATAGGGTGCGATTAGGGACGTAGCCTAAGTCTCCACACAGTACAATCTATACTGTTGTATAAAGTATTGTGTTAGAGTTCTTTGTTTAGCTCACGTGGATGAATGTAGATCCTCAACAACAGCTGGGCTGTGGAAAGAAGCTCTGGCTCCCTACACGGATCCAAGGAACGCTCTACGTTGATTTTACACATTTCTGAGCAAATTTAATAAATATTGTACACAAACATTTCTTAAAATGTTATTTATTTAAAGGAAGGGGGATGTCACCTGGTATAATGTTCTTTATTTAAAGGTAGGGGGATGTCACCTGGTATAATGTTATTTATTTAAAGGTAGGGGGATGTCACCTGGAATAATGTTATTTATTTAAAGGAAGGGGGATGTCACCTGGTATAATGTTATTTATTTAAAGGAAGGGGGATGTCACCTGGTATAATGTTATTTATTTAAAGGTAGGGGGATGTCACCTGGTATAATGTTATTTATTTAAAGGTAGGGGGATGTCACCTGGTATAATGTTATTTATTTAAAGGTAGGGGGATGTCACCTGGTATAATGTTATTTATTTAAAGGTAGGGGGATGTCACCTGGTATAATGTTATTTATTTAAAGGTAGGGGGATGTCACCTGGTATAATGTTACTTATGTAAAGGAAGGGGGATGTCACCTGGTATAATGTTATTTATTTAAAGGTAGGGGGATGTCACCTGGTATAATGTTATTTATTTAAAGGTAGGGAGGTGTCACCTGGTATAATGTTATTTATTTAAAGGAAGGGGGATGTCACCTGGTATAATGTTATTTATTTAAAGGAAGGGGGATGTCACCTGGTATAATGTTATTTATTTAAAGGTAGGGGGATGTCACCTGGTATAATGTTATTTATTTAAAGGTAGGGTGATATCACCTGGTATAATGTTATTTATTTAAAGGTAGGGGGATGTCACCTGGTATAATGTTATTTATTTAAAGGTAGGGGGATGTCACCTGGTATAATGTTATTTATTTAAAGGTAGGGGGATGTCACCTGGTATAATGTTCTTTATTTAAAGGTAGGGGGATGTCACCTGGTATAATGTTCTTTATTTAAAGGTAGGGGGATGTCACCTGGTATAATGTTATTTATTTAAAGGAAGGGGGATGTCACCTGGTATAATGTTATTTATTTAAAGGTAGGGGGATGTCACCTGGTATAATGTTATTTATTTAAAGGTAGGGAGGTGTCACCTGGTATAATGTTATTTATTTAAAGGTAGGGGGATATCACCTGGTATAATGTTATTTATTTAAAGGTAGGGGGATGTCACCTGGTATAATGTTATTTATTTAAAGGTAGGGGGATGTCACCTGGTATAATGTTATTTATTTAAAGGTAGGGGGATGTCACCTGGTATAATGTTATTTATTTAAAGGTAGGGTGATATCACCTGGTATAATGTTATTTATTTAAAGGTAGGGGGATGTCACCTGTACTAGAGCATTTCTAGTATAGTTCCAATCCCTGCAGTAGTGTTTGCAGTTTACTTCAATTTATCAATAGGACAGAAGAGAGAGGAGAGAGAGGAGAGAGATGCAGATGGACTGACAGGAGAGAGAGATAGAGAGAGAGAGAGAGACGCAGAAGGATGAGAGGGGAGAGAGGAGAGGGGAGAGAGAGACGCAGATGGACTGACAGGAGAGAGAGAGAGAGAGAGAGAGAGAGAGAGAGGAGACAGAAGGATGAGAGGGGAGAGAGGAGAGGGGAGAGAGAGACGCAGATGGACTGACAGGAGAGAGAGAGAGAGAGAGAGAGAGAGCGAGAGCGAGAGAGAGAGAGAGAGAGAGAGAGAGACGCAGATGGACTGACAGGAGAGAGAGAGAGAGAGAGAGAGGAGAGAGAGAGAGAGAGAGAGAGAGAGAGAGAGACAGAAGGATGAGAGGGGAGAGAGAGAGACGCAGATGGACTGACAGAATCATTGAGAGAATTGAAAAGCCTCCGGTGTGAGAAAGAAAAGGAAAAACAGAGTAATGCAGCATTGAAATTCCACAGCAGACGAGAGAAAGAGAACGGAAGAGAGGAGAGGAAGGCTTTGAACCTGTAGCCCTGTCAGTCTTTTGTGGTTTTGTGTGAGGAGATGAGTGAGAGTTCCCTGTACCGTTCCTCTCTACCCCCCCTCTTTCGTCCAGAGACCCCTTCTCTATTCTACCTCTCTATTTCTCCCCAGAGTCTAGGCAAACCGACAGCCCAGGTTTGAAAAAGTTGTGATTGTGGACTTTGAAAAGTCAGACGGGGAAAACCTAGCCTGCTTTTGAACATTCAAAACAGCAAACATACACCTCAGTCATATCTCTATAGAGACTGGTAAGGAATACAACACAACCTACACCTCAGTCACATCTCTATAGAGACTGGTGAGGAATACAACACAACCTACACCTCAGTCACATCTCTATAGAGACTGGTGAGGAATACAACACAACCTACACCTCAGTCATATCTCTATAGAGACTGGTGAGGAATACAACACAACCTACACCTCAGTCATATCTCTATAGAGACTGGTGAGGAATACAACACAACCTACACCTCAGTCATATCTCTATAGAGACTGGTGAGGAATACAACACAACCTACACCTCAGTCATATCTCTATAGAGACTGGTGAGGAATACAACACAACCTACACCTCAGTCACATCTCTATAGAGACTGGTGAGGAATACAACACAACCTACACCTCAGTCACATCTCTATAGAGACTGGTGAGGAATACAACACAACCTACACCTCAGTCATATCTCTATAGAGACTGGTGAGGAATACAACACAACCTACACCTCAGTCACATCTCTATAGAGACTGGTGAGGAATACAACACAACCTACACCTCAGTCATATCTCTATAGAGACTGGTGAGGAATACAACACAACCTACACCTCAGTCACATCTCTATAGAGACTGGTGAGGAATACAACACAACCTACACCTCAGTCACATCTCTATAGAGACTGGTGAGGAATACAACACAACCTACACCTCAGTCATATCTCTATAGAGACTGGTGAGGAATACAACACAACCTACACCTCAGTCACATCTCTATAGAGACTGGTGAGGAATAAAACACAACCTACACCTCAGTCACATCTCTATAGAGACTGGTGAGGAATACAACACAACCTACACCTCAGTCACATCTCTATAGAGACTGGTGAGGAATACAACACAACCTACACCTCAGTCATATCTCTATAGAGACTGGTGAGGAATACAACACAACCTACACCTCAGTCACATCTCTATAGAGACTGGTGAGGAATACAACACAACCTACACCTCAGTCACATCTCTATAGAGACTGGTGAGGAATACAACACAACCTACACCTCAGTCACATCTCTATAGAGACTGGTGAGGAATACAACACAACCTACACCTCAGTCACATCTCTATAGAGACTGGTGAGGAATACAACACAACCTACACCTCAGTCATATCTCTATAGAGACTGGTGAGGAATACAACACAACCTACACCTCCTCTCCTCCTCCACCTCTCCTTTAGGTAATCTCTCCATCTCCTCTCCTCCTCCACCTCTCCTTTAGGTAATCTCTCCATCTCCTCTCCTCCTCCACCTCTCCTTTAGGTAATCTCTCCATCTCCTCTCCTCCTCCACCTCTCCTTTAGGTAATCTCTCCATCTCCTCTCCTCCTCCACCTCTCCTTTAGGTAATCTCTCCATCTCCTCTCCTCCTCCACCTCTCCTTTAGGTAATCTCTCCATCTCCTCTCCTCCTCCACCTCTCCTTTAGTTAATCTCTCCATCTCCTCTCCAGCCCAAATCACTCCTTCTGACCTTTGAGAGAAAAAACTTAGAAAATGGTTGTAAAGTAGTCAGCTACAGGGGGAGAGAGCTGTGGCTGTAGTGAGAGAGAGGGAGGAAAGAGAGAGAAAGAGAGAGGAGAGAGAGAGAGGGAAGAGAGACAGAGAGAGAGAGAGAGAGAGAGAGAGAGAGAGAGAGGAGAGAAAGAGGACAGAGAGAGAGAGAGAGAGAGAGAGAGAGAGAGAGAGAGAGAGAGAGAGAGAGAGAGAGAGAGAGAGAGAGAGAGAGAGAGAGAGAGAGAGAGAGAGAGAGCAGTAACAGGGAACAGGACAGTCTATAATAAGCCCCAGCTTCATTAGTGTAGACCCCCACCATTTCCCCCCCAGAGGACCAGGTCTATTCCCCCAGCACCCATTCTCCTTTCTAACAAGCTCCTGTTCCACACACAGCCCCTCTGAGATTTGGCCCAGCGTCTACCTGGTTTGTGGAGTCCAGCCCACTAGAAGCGTTGTAGATTAGAGGAGATTCTGCCCCAGATGAATGTGGTCTGCAGGGACCTGGTGAACCTGGTGTCCTCTAACCGTGTTTGGTTGTGTTTGTCAAACAAGGCCAGGGACTCTGCTGCGTCAGGAGGGTGGAGAAGAGAGGAGAGGTTGGAGAGGAGCGATGGAGAGAGAGAGAGGGAAGAGAGACAGAGAGAGAGACGAGAGGTTGGAGAGAGACAGAGAGAGAGAGGAGAGGTTGGAGAGAGACAGAGAGGAGTGAGAGAGAGGGAAGAGAGACAGAGAAAGAGAGAGGAGAGAGGAGCGATGGAGAGAGAGAGAGGGAAGAGAGGGAAGAGAGACAGAGAGAGAGAGAGAGAGAGAGAGAGAGAGGAGAGATGGAAAGAGAGAGAGAGAGAGGAGCGATGGAGAGAGAGAGAGGGAAGAGAGGGAAGAGAGACAGAGAGAGAGAGAGAGAGAGAGAGAGAGGAGAGATGGAAAGAGAGAGAGAGAGAGGAGCGATGGAGAGAGAGAGGGAAGAGAGAGAGAGGAGAGAGAGAGAGGAGAGAGGAGCGATGGAGAGAGAGAGAGAGGGAAGAGAGACAGAGAGAGGAGCGATGGAGAGAGAGAGAGAGAGAGAGGAGAGAGGAGCGATGGAGAGAGAGGCTGGAGGTAGGAACCACTATGCCGTTGCACTTCTGACCAAGGCCTATTGGTTCAATTATTTCTTAGATGTTTTGATGAAATGTTTTGCACACAAAAAACAATAAATTACAAAAAAAATGTTACCTTTAAAATCGATTACATTTAGAAAATGAACACATACAGTAATCACTGTCGTCTACATGTAACTCATATTGACAAGCTGTTGTTCCCCCAGCAGAGACATGAACACATACAGTAATCACTGTTGTCTTAGGAAATACTACCATTATTACAACTTCACCCTGAATAATTAAGGCAGCTGCGGTATAGTGAATATTGCTGGGAGGGAGTAGACTGCTGTGGGATTGGCTGTGTAAGAGCTACCTTCTTAACATTCTCTCCCCACCTCCCTTTAAGGAGAGCAGCCATTACTACATTTAGTCTCTTCCTTACCTGGGGCCCTGTCAGCACATAAATGAAAAGGAATTAAGCAGAAATCCATATGTTTCTAGCCTCCTCCTCCTCCCTTCCCTTGTCTGTCTGTCTGTCTGTCTGTCTGTCTGTCTGTCTGTCTGTCTGTCTGTCTGTCTGTCTGTCTGTCTGTCTGTCTGTCTGTCTGTCTGTCTGTCTGTCTGTCTGTCTGTCTGTCTGTCTGTCTGTCTGTCTGTCTGTCTGTCTGTCTGTCTGTCTGTCTGTCTGTCTGTCTGTCTGTCTGTCTGTCTCCTTCCCGTCTGCACCAGAACTCAGTTTGTTACTGTATATCATTACCGGGAGCAAATTAAACATTAGCTCTTCAACAGCCTAGCGCTTGTTTCGGCTAATAGCTAATCAGCAGTAAAAGTTGCCTGGCACGGAATATTGCTTACCATAAGCTAAAGGTAATTTGCTTCTGCAGACGACGGTAGCTGGGAGCAAGGCCATAATGCTAGTGTGTGTGTGTGTCGCAGTGTGTGAGTGTGTGTGTCGCAGTGTGTGTATCTACAGTGTGTGTGTGTGTGTTGTCTGTTGTCGAGAGTCCATAGCTAATTACCAGCGCTGCAGGGTGATGACAGTCAGTCAATGGAGATTAAGAACCAGGCCAAGAAATGAAAATGCACCTTAATACTGGAAAGAGCTAGAAGTGCGTCTGTCTGCTGTTCTTTCATTCCTTCTTTCTCTCTTTTCATTAGTGATGGAGGAAAGGAGGGATGGAGGGATGGAGGGAAGGAGGGAAGGAGGGATGGAGGGAAGGAGAGAAGGAGGGATGGAGGGAAGGAGAGAAGGAGGGATGGAGGATGGAGGGAAGGAGGGATGGAGGGAAGGAGGGATGGAAGAAAGGAGGGAGGGATGGAGGGATGGAGGGAAGGAGGGATGGAGGGAAGGAGGGAAGGAGGGATGGAGGGATGGAGGGAGGAGGGATGGAGGGAAGGAGGGAAGGAGGGATGGAGGGAAGGAGGGATGGAGGGAAGGAGGGATGGAAGAAAGGAGGGAGGGATGGAAGGATGGAGGGAAGGAGGGATGGCGGGAAGGAGGGAAGGAGGGATGGAGGGATGGAGGGAAGGAGGGATGGCGGGAAGGAGGGAAGGAGAGATGGAGGGATGGAGGGAAGGAGGGATGGAGGGAAGGAGAGAAGGAGGGATGAGGGAAGGAGGGATGGAGGGATAGAGGGAAGAAAGGAAGGAGGGATGGAGGGATGGAGGGATGGGATTCTGGTGTGGAGGTAGTTAGTCTCCTACACACAGCATGGTGAGGAGGTAGTTAGTCTCCTACACACAGCATGATGTGGAGGTAGCTAGTCTCCAACACAAAGCATGATGTGGAGGTAGTTAGTCTCCTACAGGACAACACACAGCATGATGTGGAGGTAGTTAGTCTCCAACACACAGCATGATGTGGAAGTAGTTAGTCTCCAACACACAGCATGATGTGGAGGTAGTTAGTCTCCTACACACAGCATGATGTGGAGGTAGCTAGTCTCCAACACACAGCATGATGTGGAGGTAGTTAGTCTCCAACACACAGCATGGTGTGGAGGTAGTTAGTCTCCTACAGGACAACACACAGCATGGTGTGGAGGTAGTTAGTCTCCTACACACAGCATGATGTGGAGGTAGCTAGTCTCCAACACACAGCATGATGTGGAGGTAGTTAGTCTCCAACACACAGCATGATGTGGAGGTAGTTAGTCTCCAACACACAGCATGGTGTGGAGGTAGTTAGTCTCCAACACACAGCATGTTGTGGAGGTAGTTAGTCTCCAACACACAGCATGTTGTGGAGGTAGTTAGTCTACAACACACAGCATGGTGTGGAGGTAGTTAGTCTCCAACACACAGCATGATGTGGAGGTAGCTAGTCTCCAACACACAGCATGATTTGGAGGTAGTTAGTCTCCAACACACAGCATGGTGTGGAGGTAGTTAGTCTCCTACAGGACAACACACAGCATGGTGTGGAGGTAGTTAGTCTCCTACACACAGCATGATGTGGAGGTAGCTAGTCTCCAACACACAGCATGATGTGGAGGTAGTTAGTCTCCTACAGGACAACACACAGCATGGTGTGGAGGTAGTTAGTCTCCTACACACAGCATGGTGTGGAGGTAGTTAGTCTACAACACACATCATGTTGTGGAGGTAGTTAGTCTCCAACACACAGCAAGCATGGTGTGGAGGTAGTTAGTCTCCAACACACAGCATGGTGTGGAGGTAGTTAGTCTCCAACACACAGCATGATGTGGAGGTAGTTAGTCTCCAACACACAGCATCGTGTGGAGGTAGTTAGTCTCCAACACACAGCATGATTTGGAGGTAGTTAGTCTCCAATACAGCATGATGTGGAGGTAGTTAGTCTCCAACACACAGCATGATGTGGAGGTAGTTAGTCTCCAACACAGCATGGTGTGGAGGTAGTTAGTCTCCAACACACAGCATGATGTGGAGGTAGTTAGTCTCCAACACACAGCATGATGTGGAGGTAGTTAGTCTCCAACACAGCATGATGTGGAGGTAGTTAGTCTCCAACAAACAGCATGGTGTGGAGGTAGTTAGTCTCCAACACACAGCATGGTGTGGAGGTAGTTAGTCTCCAACACAGCATGATGTGGAGGTAGTTAGTCTCCTAAAGGACAACACACAGCATGGTGTGAAGGTAGTTAGTCTCCAACACACAGCATGATGTGGAGGTAGTTAGTCTCCAACACACAGCATGGTGTGGAGGTAGTTCGTCTCCAACACAGCATGGTGTGGAGGTAGTTAGTCTCCAACACACAGCATGATGTGGAGGTAGTTAGTCTCCAACACACAGCATGGTGTGGAGGTAGTTAGTCTCCAACACACAGCATGGTGTGGAGGTAGTTAGTCTCCAACACACAGCATGATGTTGAGGTAGTTAGTCTCCAACACACAGCATGATGTGGAGGTAGTTAGTCTCCAACACACAGCATGGTGTGGAGGTAGTTAGTCTCCAACACACAGCATGATGTGGAGGTAGTTAGTCTCCAACACACAGCATGATGTGGAGGTAGTTAGTCTCCTACAGGACAACACACAGCATGGTGTGAAGGTAGTTCGTCTCCAACACACAGCATGGTGTGTAGGTAGTTATTCTCCTACAGGACAACACACAGCATGGTGTGGAGGTAGTTAGTCTCCTACACACAGCATGATGTGGAGGTAGCTAGTCTCCAACACAAAGCATGATGTGGAGGTAGTTAGTCTCCAACACACAGCATGATGTGGAGGTAGTTAGTCTCCAACACACAGCATGGTGTGGAGGTAGTTAGTCTTCTACACACAGCATGATGTGGAGGTAGTTAGTCTCCAACACACAGCATGTTGTGGAGGTAGTTAGTCTACAACACACAGCATGGTGTGGAGGTAGTTACTCTCCAACACACAGCATGATGTGGAGGTAGTTAGTCTACAACACACAGCATGGTGTGGAGGTAGTTAGTCTCCTACAGGACAACACACAGCATGGTGTGAAGGTAGTTAGTCTCCTACACACAGCATGATGTGGAGGTAGCTAGTCTCCAACACACAGCATGATGTGGAGGTAGTTAGTCTCCTACAGGACAACACACAGCATGGTGTGGAGGTAGTTAGTCTCCTACACACAGCATGGTGTGGAGGTAGTTAGTCTACAACACACAGCATGTTGTGGAGGTAGTTAGTCTCCAACACACAGCAAGCATGGTGTGGAGGTAGTTAGTCTCCAACACACAGCATGATGTGGAGGTAGTTAGTCTCCTACAGGACAACACACAGCATGATGTGGAGGTAGTTAGTCTCCAACACACAGCATGATGTGGAAGTAGTTAGTCTCCAACAGACAGCATGATGTGGAGGTAGTTAGTCTCCTACACACAGCATGATGTGGAGGTAGCTAGTCTCCAACACACAGCATGATGTGGAGGTAGTTAGTCTCCAACACAAAGCATGGTGTGGAGGTAGTTAGTCTCCTACAGGACAACACACAGCATGGTGTGGAGGTAGTTAGTCTCCTACACACAGCATGATGTGGAGGTAGTTAGTCTCCAACACACAGCATGTTGTGGAGGTAGTTAGTCTACAACACACAGCATGGTGTGGAGGTAGTTAGTCTCCAACACACAGCATGATGTGGAGGTAGTTAGTCTCCAACACACAGCATGATGTGGAGGTAGCTAGTCTCCAACACACAGCATAATGTGGAGGTAGTTAGTCTCCAACACACAGCATGGTGTGGAGGTAGTTAGTCTCCTACAGGACAACACACAGCATGGTGTGGAGGTAGTTAGTCTCCTACACACAGCATGATGTGGAGGTAGCTAGTCTCCAACACACAGCATGATGTGGAGGTAGTTAGTCTCCTACAGGACAACACACAGCATGGTGTGGAGGTAGTTAGTCTCCTACACACAGCATGGAGTGGAGGTAGTTAGTCTACAACACACAGCATGTTGTGGAGGTAGTTAGTCTCCAACACACAGCATGTTGTGGAGGTAGTTAGTCTACAACACACAGCATGGTGTGGAGGTAGTTAGTCTCCAACACACAGCATGATGTGGAGGTAGTTAGTCTCCAACACACAGCATGATGTGGAGGTAGCTAGTCTCCAACACACAGCATGATGTGGAGGTAGTTAGTCTCCAACACACAGCATGGTGTGGAGGTAGTTAGTCTCCTACAGGACAACACACAGCATGGTGTGGAGGTAGTTAGTCTCCTACACACAGCATGATGTGGAGGTAGCTAGTCTCCAACACACAGCATGATGTGGAGGTAGTTAGTCTCCAACACACAGCATGATGTGGAGGTAGTTAGTCTCCAACACACAGCATGGTGTGGAGGTAGTTAGTCTCCTACACACAGCATGATGTGGAGGTAGTTAGTCTCCAACACACAGCATGTTGTGGAGGTAGTTAGTCTACAACACACAGCATGGTGTGGAGGTAGTTAGTCTCCAACACACAGCATGATGTGGAGGTAGTTAGTCTCCAACACACAGCATGATGTGGAGGTAGCTAGTCTCCAACACACAGCATGATTTGGAGGTAGTTAGTCTCCAACACACAGCATGGTGTGGAGGTAGTTAGTCTCCTACAGGACAACACACAGCATGGTGTGGAGGTAGTTAGTCTCCTACACACAGCATGATGTGGAGGTAGCTAGTCTCCAACACACAGCATGATGTGGAGGTAGTTAGTCTCCTACAGGACAACACACAGCATGGTGTGGAGGTAGTTAGTCTCCTACACACAGCATGGTGTGGAGGTAGTTAGTCTACAACACACATCATGTTGTGGAGGTAGTTAGTCTCCAACACACAGCAAGCATGGTGTGGAGGTAGTTAGTCTCCAACACACAGCATGGTGTGGAGGTAGTTAGTCTCCAACACACAGCATGATGTGGAGGTAGTTAGTCTCCAACACACAGCATCGTGTGGAGGTAGTTAGTCTCCAACACACAGCATGATTTGGAGGTAGTTAGTCTCCAATACAGCATGATGTGGAGGTAGTTAGTCTCCAACACACAGCATGATGTGGAGGTAGTTAGTCTCCAATACAGCATGGTGTGGAGGTAGTTAGTCTCCAACACACAGCATGATGTGGAGGTAGTTAGTCTCCAACACACAGCATGATGTGGAGGTAGTTAGTCTCCAACACAGCATGATGTGGAGGTAGTTAGTCTCCAACAAACAGCATGATGTGGAGGTAGTTAGTCTCCAACACAGCATGATGTGGAGGTAGTTAGTCTCCAACACACAGCATGGTGTGGAGGTAGTTAGTCTCCAACACACAGCATGGTGTGGAGGTAGTTAGTCTCCAACACAGCATGATGTGGAGGTAGTTAGTCTCCTAAAGGACAACACACAGCATGGTGTGAAGGTAGTTAGTCTCCAACACACAGCATGGTGTGTAGGTAGTTATTCTCCTACAGGACAACACACAGCATGGTGTGGAGGTAGTTAGTCTCCTACACACAGCATGATGTGGAGGTAGCTAGTCTCCAACACAAAGCATGATGTGGAGGTAGTTAGTCTCCAACACACAGCATGATGTGGAGGTAGTTAGTCTCCAACACACAGCATGGTGTGGAGGTAGTTAGTCTTCTACACACAGCATGATGTGGAGGTAGTTAGTCTCCAACACACAGCATGTTGTGGAGGTAGTTAGTCTACAACACACAGCATGGTGTGGAGGTAGTTACTCTCCAACACACAGCATGATGTGGAGGTAGTTAGTCTACAACACACAGCATGGTGTGGAGGTAGTTAGTCTCCTACAGGACAACACACAGCATGGTGTGAAGGTAGTTAGTCTCCTACACACAGCATGATGTGGAGGTAGCTAGTCTCCAACACACAGCATGATGTGGAGGTAGTTAGTCTCCTACAGGACAACACACAGCATGGTGTGGAGGTAGTTAGTCTCCTAAACACAGCATGGTGTGGAGGTAGTTAGTCTACAACACACAGCATGTTGTGGAGGTAGTTAGTCTCCAACACACAGCAAGCATGGTGTGGAGGTAGTTAGTCTCCAACACACAGCATGATGTGGAGGTAGTTAGTCTCCTACAGGACAACACACAGCATGATGTGGAGGTAGTTAGTCTCCAACACACAGCATGATGTGGAAGTAGTTAGTCTCCAACAGACAGCATGATGTGGAGGTAGTTAGTCTCCTACACACAGCATGATGTGGAGGTAGCTAGTCTCCAACACACAGCATGATGTGGAGGTAGTTAGTCTCCAACACAAAGCATGGTGTGGAGGTAGTTAGTCTCCTACAGGACAACACACAGCATGGTGTGGAGGTAGTTAGTCTCCTACACACAGCATGATGTGGAGGTAGTTAGTCTCCAACACACAGCATGTTGTGGAGGTAGTTAGTCTACAACACACAGCATGGTGTGGAGGTAGTTAGTCTCCAACACACAGCATGATGTGGAGGTAGTTAGTCTCCAACACACAGCATGATGTGGAGGTAGCTAGTCTCCAACACACAGCATAATGTGGAGGTAGTTAGTCTCCAACACACAGCATGGTGTGGAGGTAGTTAGTCTCCTACAGGACAACACACAGCATGGTGTGGAGGTAGTTAGTCTCCTACACACAGCATGATGTGGAGGTAGCTAGTCTCCAACACACAGCATGATGTGGAGGTAGTTAGTCTCCTACAGGACAACACACAGCATGGTGTGGAGGTAGTTAGTCTCCTACACACAGCATGGAGTGGAGGTAGTTAGTCTACAACACACAGCATGTTGTGGAGGTAGTTAGTCTCCAACACACAGCAAGCATGGTGTGGAGGTAGTTAGTCTCCAACACACAGCATGGTGTGGAGGTAGTTAGTCTCCAACACACAGCATGATGTGGAGGTAGTTAGTCTCCAACACACAGCATCGTGTGGAGGTAGTTAGTCTCCAACACACAGCATGATGTGGAGGTAGTTAGTCTCCAATACAGCATGATGTGGAGGTAGTTAGTCTCCAACACACAGCATGATGTGGAGGTAGTTAGTCTCCAATACAGCATGGTGTGGAGGTAGTTAGTCTCCAACACACAGCATGATGTGGAGGTAGTTAGTCTCCAACACACAGCATGATGTGGAGGTAGTTAGTCTCCAACACACAGCATGATGTGGAGGTAGTTAGTCTCCAACACAGCATGATGTGGAGGTAGTTAGTCTCCAACACACAGCATGATGTGGAGGTAGTTAGTCTCCAACACAGCATGATGTGAAGGTAGTTAGTCTCCAACACACAGCATGGTGTGGAGGTAGTTAGTCTCCAACACACAGCATGATGTGGAGGTAGTTAGTCTCCTACACACAGCATGGTGTGGAGGTAGTTCGTCTCCAACACAGCATGGTGTGGAGGTAGTTAGTCTCCAACACACAGCATGATGTGGAGGTAGTTAGTCTCCTACACACAGCATGATGTGGAGGTAGTTAGTCTCCTACAGGACAACACACAGCATGGTGTGAAGGTAGTTCGTCTCCAACACACAGCATGATGTGGAGGTAGTTAGTCTCCAACACACAGCATGGTGTGGAGGTAGTTAGTCTCCAACACACAGCATGATGTGGAGGTAGTTAGTCTCCAACACACAGCATGATGTGGAGGTAGTTAGTCTCCTACAGGACAACACACAGCATGGTGTGAAGGTAGTTCGTCTCCAACACACAGCATGGTGTGTAGGTAGTTATTCTCCTACAGGACAACACACAGCATGGTGTGGAGGTAGTTAGTCTCCTACACACAGCATGATGTGGAGGTAGCTAGTCTCCAACACAAAGCATGATGTGGAGGTAGTTAGTCTCCAACACACAGCATGATGTGGAGGTAGTTAGTCTCCAACACACAGCATGGTGTGGAGGTAGTTTGTCTTCTACACACAGCATGATGTGGAGGTAGTTAGTCTCCAACACACAGCATGTTGTGGAGGTAGTTAGTCTACAACACACAGCATGGTGTGGAGGTAGTTACTCTCCAACACACAGCATGATGTGGAGGTAGTTAGTCTACAACACACAGCATGGTGTGGAGGTAGTTAGTCTCCTACAGGACAACACACAGCATGGTGTGAAGGTAGTTAGTCTCCTACACACAGCATGATGTGGAGGTAGCTAGTCTCCAACACACAGCATGATGTGGAGGTAGTTAGTCTCCTACAGGACAACACACAGCATGGTGTGGAGGTAGTTAGTCTCCTACACACAGCATGGTGTGGAGGTAGTTAGTCTACAACACACAGCATGTTGTGGAGGTAGTTAGTCTCCAACACACAGCAAGCATGGTGTGGAGGTAGTTAGTCTCCAACACACAGCATGATGTGGAGGTAGTTAGTCTCCTACAGGACAACACACAGCATGATGTGGAGGTAGTTAGTCTCCAACACACAGCATGATGTGGAAGTAGTTAGTCTCCAACAGACAGCATGATGTGGAGGTAGTTAGTCTCCTACACACAGCATGATGTGGAGGTAGCTAGTCTCCAACACACAGCATGATGTGGAGGTAGTTAGTCTCCAACACAAAGCATGGTGTGGAGGTAGTTAGTCTCCTACAGGACAACACACAGCATGGTGTGGAGGTAGTTAGTCTCCTACACACAGCATGATGTGGAGGTAGTTAGTCTCCTACAGGACAACACACAGCATGGTGTGGAGGTAGTTAGTCTCCTACACACAGCATGGTGTGGAGGTAGTTAGTCTACAACACACAGCATGTTGTGGAGGTAGTTAGTCTCCAACACACAGCAAGCATGGTGTGGAGGTAGTTAGTCTCCAACACACAGCATGATGTGGAGGTAGTTAGTCTCCTACAGGACAACACACAGCATGATGTGGAGGTAGTTAGTCTCCAACACACAGCATGATGTGGAAGTAGTTAGTCTCCAACAGACAGCATGATGTGGAGGTAGTTAGTCTCCTACACACAGCATGATGTGGAGGTAGCTAGTCTCCAACACACAGCATGATGTGGAGGTAGTTAGTCTCCAACACAAAGCATGGTGTGGAGGTAGTTAGTCTCCTACAGGACAACACACAGCATGGTGTGGAGGTAGTTAGTCTCCTACACACAGCATGATGTGGAGGTAGTTAGTCTCCAACACACAGCATGTTGTGGAGGTAGTTAGTCTACAACACACAGCATGGTGTGGAGGTAGTTAGTCTCCAACACACAGCATGATGTGGAGGTAGTTAGTCTCCAACACACAGCATGATGTGGAGGTAGCTAGTCTCCAACACACAGCATAATGTGGAGGTAGTTAGTCTCCAACACACAGCATGGTGTGGAGGTAGTTAGTCTCCTACAGGACAACACACAGCATGGTGTGGAGGTAGTTAGTCTCCTACACACAGCATGATGTGGAGGTAGCTAGTCTCCAACACACAGCATGATGTGGAGGTAGTTAGTCTCCTACAGGACAACACACAGCATGGTGTGGAGGTAGTTAGTCTCCTACACACAGCATGGAGTGGAGGTAGTTAGTCTACAACACACAGCATGTTGTGGAGGTAGTTAGTCTCCAACACACAGCATGTTGTGGAGGTAGTTAGTCTACAACACACAGCATGGTGTGGAGGTAGTTAGTCTCCAACACACAGCATGATGTGGAGGTAGTTAGTCTCCAACACACAGCATGATGTGGAGGTAGCTAGTCTCCAACACACAGCATGATGTGGAGGTAGTTAGTCTCCAACACACAGCATGGTGTGGAGGTAGTTAGTCTCCTACAGGACAACACACAGCATGGTGTGGAGGTAGTTAGTCTCCTACACACAGCATGATGTGGAGGTAGCTAGTCTCCAACACACAGCATGATGTGGAGGTAGTTAGTCTCCAACACACAGCATGATGTGGAGGTAGTTAGTCTCCAACACACAGCATGGTGTGGAGGTAGTTAGTCTCCTACACACAGCATGATGTGGAGGTAGTTAGTCTCCAACACACAGCATGTTGTGGAGGTAGTTAGTCTACAACACACAGCATGGTGTGGAGGTAGTTAGTCTCCAACACACAGCATGATGTGGAGGTAGTTAGTCTCCAACACACAGCATGATGTGGAGGTAGCTAGTCTCCAACACACAGCATGATTTGGAGGTAGTTAGTCTCCAACACACAGCATGGTGTGGAGGTAGTTAGTCTCCTACAGGACAACACACAGCATGGTGTGGAGGTAGTTAGTCTCCTACACACAGCATGATGTGGAGGTAGCTAGTCTCCAACACACAGCATGATGTGGAGGTAGTTAGTCTCCTACAGGACAACACACAGCATGGTGTGGAGGTAGTTAGTCTCCTACACACAGCATGGTGTGGAGGTAGTTAGTCTACAACACACATCATGTTGTGGAGGTAGTTAGTCTCCAACACACAGCAAGCATGGTGTGGAGGTAGTTAGTCTCCAACACACAGCATGGTGTGGAGGTAGTTAGTCTCCAACACACAGCATGATGTGGAGGTAGTTAGTCTCCAACACACAGCATCGTGTGGAGGTAGTTAGTCTCCAACACACAGCATGATTTGGAGGTAGTTAGTGTCAAATACAGCATGATGTGGAGGTAGTTAGTCTCCAACACACAGCATGATGTGGAGGTAGTTAGTCTCCAATACAGCATGGTGTGGAGGTAGTTAGTCTCCAACACACAGCATGATGTGGAGGTAGTTAGTCTCCAACACACAGCATGATGTGGAGGTAGTTAGTCTCCAACACAGCATGATGTGGAGGTAGTTAGTCTCCAACAAACAGCATGATGTGGAGGTAGTTAGTCTCCAACACACAGCATGGTGTGGAGGTAGTTAGTCTCCAACACACAGCATGGTGTGGAGGTAGTTAGTCTCCAACACAGCATGATGTGGAGGTAGTTAGTCTCCTAAAGGACAACACACAGCATGGTGTGAAGGTAGTTAGTCTCCAACACACAGCATGATGTGGAGGTAGTTAGTCTCCAACACACAGCATGGTGTGGAGGTAGTTCGTCTCCAACACAGCATGGTGTGGAGGTAGTTAGTCTCCAACACACAGCATGATGTGGAGGTAGTTAGTCTCCAACACACAGCATGGTGTGGAGGTAGTTAGTCTCCAACACACAGCATGGTGTGGAGGTAGTTAGTCTCCAACACACAGCATGATGTTGAGGTAGTTAGTCTCCAACACACAGCATGATGTGGAGGTAGTTAGTCTCCAACACACAGCATGGTGTGGAGGTAGTTAGTCTCCAACACACAGCATGATGTGGAGGTAGTTAGTCTCCAACACACAGCATGATGTGGAGGTAGTTAGTCTCCTACAGGACAACACACAGCATGGTGTGAAGGTAGTTCGTCTCCAACACACAGCATGGTGTGTAGGTAGTTATTCTCCTACAGGACAACACACAGCATGGTGTGGAGGTAGTTAGTCTCCTACACACAGCATGATGTGGAGGTAGCTAGTCTCCAACACAAAGCATGATGTGGAGGTAGTTAGTCTCCAACACACAGCATGATGTGGAGGTAGTTAGTCTCCAACACACAGCATGGTGTGGAGGTAGTTAGTCTTCTACACACAGCATGATGTGGAGGTAGTTAGTCTCCAACACACAGCATGTTGTGGAGGTAGTTAGTCTACAACACACAGCATGGTGTGGAGGTAGTTACTCTCCAACACACAGCATGATGTGAAGGTAGTTAGTCTCCAACACACAGCATGATGTGGAAGTAGTTAGTCTCCAACAGACAGCATGATGTGGAGGTAGTTAGTCTCCTACACACAGCATGATGTGGAGGTAGCTAGTCTCCAACACACAGCATGATGTGGAGGTAGTTAGTCTCCAACACAAAGCATGGTGTGGAGGTAGTTAGTCTCCTACAGGACAACACACAGCATGGTGTGGAGGTAGTTAGTCTCCTACACACAGCATGATGTGGAGGTAGTTAGTCTCCAACACACAGCATGTTGTGGAGGTAGTTAGTCTACAACACACAGCATGGTGTGGAGGTAGTTAGTCTCCAACACACAGCATGATGTGGAGGTAGTTAGTCTCCAACACACAGCATGATGTGGAGGTAGCTAGTCTCCAACACACAGCATAATGTGGAGGTAGTTAGTCTCCAACACACAGCATGGTGTGGAGGTAGTTAGTCTCCTACAGGACAACACACAGCATGGTGTGGAGGTAGTTAGTCTCCTACACACAGCATGATGTGGAGGTAGCTAGTCTCCAACACACAGCATGATGTGGAGGTAGTTAGTCTCCTACAGGACAACACACAGCATGGTGTGGAGGTAGTTAGTCTCCTACACACAGCATGGAGTGGAGGTAGTTAGTCTACAACACACAGCATGTTGTGGAGGTAGTTAGTCTCCAACACACAGCAAGCATGGTGTGGAGGTAGTTAGTCTCCAACACACAGCATGGTGTGGAGGTAGTTAGTCTCCAACACACAGCATGATGTGGAGGTAGTTAGTCTCCAACACACAGCATCGTGTGGAGGTAGTTAGTCTCCAACACACAGCATGATGTGGAGGTAGTTAGTCTCCAATACAGCATGATGTGGAGGTAGTTAGTCTCCAATACAGCATGGTGTGGAGGTAGTTAGTCTCCAACACACAGCATGATGTGGAGGTAGTTAGTCTCCAACACACAGCATGATGTGGAGGTAGTTAGTCTCCAACACAGCATGATGTGGAGGTAGTTAGTCTCCAACACACAGCATGATGTGGAGGTAGTTAGTCTCCAACACAGCATGATGTGGAGGTAGTTAGTCTCCAACACACAGCATGGTGTGGAGGTAGTTAGTCTCCAACACACAGCATGATGTGGAGGTAGTTAGTCTCCTACACACAGCATGGTGTGGAGGTAGTTCGTCTCCAACACAGCATGGTGTGGAGGTAGTTAGTCTCCAACACACAGCATGATGAGGAGGTAGTTAGTCTCCAACACACAGCATGGTGTGGAGGTAGTTAGTCTCCAACACACAGCATGGTGTGTAGGTAGTTATTCTCCTACAGGACAACACACAGCATGGTGTGGAGGTAGTTAGTCTCCTACACACAGCATGATGTGGAGGTAGCTAGTCTCCAACACAAAGCATGATGTGGAGGTAGTTAGTCTCCAACACACAGCATGATGTGGAGGTAGTTAGTCTCCAACACACAGCATGGTGTGGAGGTAGTTAGTCTTCTACACACAGCATGATGTGGAGGTAGTTAGTCTCCAACACACAGCATGTTGTGGAGGTAGTTAGTCTACAACACACAGCATGGTGTGGAGGTAGTTACTCTCCAACACACAGCATGATGTGGAGGTAGTTAGTCTACAACACACAGCATGGTGTGGAGGTAGTTAGTCTCCTACAGGACAACACACAGCATGGTGTGAAGGTAGTTAGTCTCCTACACACAGCATGATGTGGAGGTAGCTAGTCTCCAACACACAGCATGATGTGGAGGTAGTTAGTCTCCTACAGGACAACACACAGCATGGTGTGGAGGTAGTTAGTCTCCTAAACACAGCATGGTGTGGAGGTAGTTAGTCTACAACACACAGCATGTTGTGGAGGTAGTTAGTCTCCAACACACAGCAAGCATGGTGTGGAGGTAGTTAGTCTCCAACACACAGCATGATGTGGAGGTAGTTAGTCTCCTACAGGACAACACACAGCATGATGTGGAGGTAGTTAGTCTCCAACACACAGCATGATGTGGAAGTAGTTAGTCTCCAACAGACAGCATGATGTGGAGGTAGTTAGTCTCCTACACACAGCATGATGTGGAGGTAGCTAGTCTCCAACACACAGCATGATGTGGAGGTAGTTAGTCTCCAACACAAAGCATGGTGTGGAGGTAGTTAGTCTCCTACAGGACAACACACAGCATGGTGTGGAGGTAGTTAGTCTCCTACACACAGCATGATGTGGAGGTAGTTAGTCTCCAACACACAGCATGTTGTGGAGGTAGTTAGTCTACAACACACAGCATGGTGTGGAGGTAGTTAGTCTCCAACACACAGCATGATGTGGAGGTAGTTAGTCTCCAACACACAGCATGATGTGGAGGTAGCTAGTCTCCAACACACAGCATAATGTGGAGGTAGTTAGTCTCCAACACACAGCATGGTGTGGAGGTAGTTAGTCTCCTACAGGACAACACACAGCATGGTGTGGAGGTAGTTAGTCTCCTACACACAGCATGATGTGGAGGTAGCTAGTCTCCAACACACAGCATGATGTGGAGGTAGTTAGTCTCCTACAGGACAACACACAGCATGGTGTGGAGGTAGTTCGTCTCCAACACAGCATGGTGTGGAGGTAGTTAGTCTCCAACACACAGCATGATGAGGAGGTAGTTAGTCTCCAACACACAGCATGGTGTGGAGGTAGTTAGTCTCCAACACACAGCATGGTGTGGAGGTAGTTAGTCTCCAACACACAGCATGATGTTGAGGTAGTTAGTCTCCAACACACAGCATGATGTGGAGGTAGTTAGTCTCCAACACACAGCATGGTGTGGAGGTAGTTAGTCTCCAACACACAGCATGATGTGGAGGTAGTTAGTCTCCAACACACAGCATGATGTGGAGGTAGTTAGTCTCCTACAGGACAACACACAGCATGGTGTGAAGGTAGTTCGTCTCCAACACACAGCATGGTGTGTAGGTAGTTATTCTCCTACAGGACAACACACAGCATGATGTGGAGGTAGCTAGTCTCCAACACAAAGCATGATGTGGAGGTAGTTAGTCTCCAACACACAGCATGATGTGGAGGTAGTTAGTCTCCAACACACAGCATGATGTGGAGGTAGTTAGTCTCCAACACACAGCATGGTGTGGAGGTAGTTAGTCTCCTACAGGACAACACACAGCATGGTGTGGAGGTAGTTAGTCTCCTACACACAGCATGGTGTGGAGGTAGTTAGTCTACAACACACAGCATGTTGTGGAGGTAGTTAGTCTCCAACACACAGCAAGCATGGTGTGGAGGTAGTTAGTCTCCAACACACAGCATGATGTGGAGGTAGTTAGTCTCCTACAGGACAACACACAGCATGATGTGGAGGTAGTTAGTCTCCAACACACAGCATGATGTGGAAGTAGTTAGTCTCCAACAGACAGCATGATGTGGAGGTAGTTAGTCTCCTACACACAGCATGATGTGGAGGTAGCTAGTCTCCAACACACAGCATGATGTGGAGGTAGTTAGTCTCCAACACAAAGCATGGTGTGGAGGTAGTTAGTCTCCTACAGGACAACACACAGCATGGTGTGGAGGTAGTTAGTCTCCTACACATAGCATGATGTGGAGGTAGTTAGTCTCCAACACACAGCATGTTGTGGAGGAAGTTAGTCTACAACACACAGCATGGTGTGGAGGTAGTTAGTCTCCAACACACAGCATGATGTGGAGGTAGTTAGTCTCCAACACACAGCATGATGTGGAGGTAGCTAGTCTCCAACACACAGCATGATGTGGAGGTAGTTAGTCTCCAACACACAGCATGGTGTGGAGGTAGTTAGTCTCCTACAGGACAACACACAGCATGGTGTGGAGGTAGTTAGTCTCCTACACACAGCATGATGTGGAGGTAGCTAGTCTCCAACACACAGCATGATGTGGAGGTAGTTAGTCTCCTACAGGACAACACACAGCATGGTGTGGAGGTAGTTAGTCTCCTACACACAGCATGGAGTGGAGGTAGTTAGTCTACAACACACAGCATGTTGTGGAGGTAGTTAGTCTCCAACACACAGCAAGCATGGTGTGGAGGTAGTTAGTCTCCAACACACAGCATGGTGTGGAGGTAGTTAGTCTCCAACACACAGCATGATGTGGAGGTAGTTAGTCTCCAACACACAGCATCGTGTGGAGGTAGTTAGTCTCCAACACACAGCATGATGTGGAGGTAGTTAGTCTCCAACACACAGCATGATGTGGAGGTAGTTAGTCTCCAACACACAGCATGATGTGGAGGTAGTTAGTCTCCAATACAGCATGGTGTGGAGGTAGTTAGTCTCCAACACACAGCATGATGTGGAGGTAGTTAGTCTCCAACACACAGCATGATGTGGAGGTAGTTATTCTCCAACACAGCATGATGTGGAGGTAGTTAGTCTCCAACACACAGCATGATGTGGAGGTAGTTAGTCTCCAACACAGCATGTTGTGGAGGTAGTTAGTCTCCAACACACAGCATGGTGTGGAGGTAGTTAGTCTCCAACACACAGCATGGTGTGGAGGTAGTTAGTCTCCAACACACAGCATGATGTGGAGGTAGTTAGTCTCCTAAAGGACAACACACAGCATGATGAGGAGGTAGTTAGTCTCCAACACACAGCATGGTGTGGAGGTAGTTAGTCTCCAACACACAGCATGGTGTGGAGGTAGTTTGTCTCCAACACACAGCATGATGTGGAGGTAGCTAGTCTCCAACACACAGCATGATGTGGAGGTAGTTAGTCTCCAACACACAGCATGGTGTGGAGGTAGTTAGTCTCCTACAGGACAACACACAGCATGGTGTGGAGGTAGTTAGTCTCCTACACACAGCATGATGTGGAGGTAGCTAGTCTCCAACACACAGCATGATGTGGAGGTAGTTAGTCTCCTACAGGACAACACACAGCATGGTGTGGAGGTAGTTAGTCTCCTACACACAGCATGGAGTGGAGGTAGTTAGTCTACAACACACAGCATGGTGTGGAGGTAGTTAGTCTCCAACACACAGCATGGTGTGGAGGTAGTTAGTCTCCAACACACAGCATGGTGTGGAGGTAGTTAGTCTCCAACACACAGCATGATGTGGAGGTAGTTAGTCTCCTAAAGGACAACACACAGCATGGTGTGAAGGTAGTTAGTCTCCAACACACAGCATGATGTGGAGGTAGTTAGTCTCCTACACACAGCATGGTGTGGAGGTAGTTCGTCTCCAACACAGCATGGTGTGGAGGTAGTTAGTCTCCAACACACAGCATGATGAGGAGGTAGTTAGTCTCCAACACACAGCATGGTGTGGAGGTAGTTAGTCTCCAACACACAGCATGGTGTGGAGGTAGTTTGTCTCCAACACACAGCATGATGTTGAGGTAGTTAGTCTCCAACACACAGCATGATGTGGAGGTAGTTAGTCTCCAACACACAGCATGGTGTGGAGGTAGTTAGTCTCCAACACACAGCATGATGTGGAGGTAGTTAGTCTCCAACACACAGCATGATGTGGAGGTAGTTAGTCTCCTACAGGACAACACACAGCATGGTGTGAAGGTAGTTCATCTCCAACACACAGCATGGTGTGTAGGTAGTTATTCTCCTACAGGACAACACACAGCATGGTGTGGAGGTAGTTAGTCTCCTACACATAGCATGATGTGGAGGTAGTTAGTCTCCAACACACAGCATGTTGTGGAGGAAGTTAGTCTACAACACACAGCATGGTGTGGAGGTAGTTAGTCTCCAACACACAGCATGATGTGGAGGTAGTTAGTCTCCAACACACAGCATGATGTGGAGGTAGCTAGTCTCCAACACACAGCATGATGTGGAGGTAGTTAGTCTCCAACACACAGCATGGTGTGGAGGTAGTTAGTCTCCTACAGGACAACACACAGCATGGTGTGGAGGTAGTTAGTCTCCTACACACAGCATGATGTGGAGGTAGCTAGTCTCCAACACACAGCATGATGTGGAGGTAGTTAGTCTCCTACAGGACAACACACAGCATGGTGTGGAGGTAGTTAGTCTCCTACACACAGCATGGAGTGGAGGTAGTTAGTCTACAACACACAGCATGTTGTGGAGGTAGTTAGTCTCCAACACACAGCAAGCATGGTGTGGAGGTAGTTAGTCTCCAACACACAGCATGGTGTGTAGGTAGTTAGTCTCCAACACACAGCATGATGTGGAGGTAGTTAGTCTCCAACACACAGCATCGTGTGGAGGTAGTTAGTCTCCAACACACAGCATGATGTGGAGGTAGTTAGTCTCCAACACACAGCATGATGTGGAGGTAGTTAGTCTCCAACACACAGCATGATGTGGAGGTAGTTAGTCTCCAATACAGCATGGTGTGGAGGTAGTTAGTCTCCAACACACAGCATGATGTGGAGGTAGTTAGTCTCCAACACACAGCATGATGTGGAGGTAGTTATTCTCCAACACAGCATGATGTGGAGGTAGTTAGTCTCCAACACACAGCATGATGTGGAGGTAGTTAGTCTCCAACACAGCATGTTGTGGAGGTAGTTAGTCTCCAACACACAGCATGGTGTGGAGGTAGTTAGTCTCCAACACACAGCATGGTGTGGAGGTAGTTAGTCTCCAACACACAGCATGATGTGGAGGTAGTTAGTCTCCTAAAGGACAACACACAGCATGATGAGGAGGTAGTTAGTCTCCAACACACAGCATGGTGTGGAGGTAGTTAGTCTCCAACACACAGCATGGTGTGGAGGTAGTTTGTCTCCAACACACAGCATGATGTGGAGGTAGCTAGTCTCCAACACACAGCATGATGTGGAGGTAGTTAGTCTCCAACACACAGCATGGTGTGGAGGTAGTTAGTCTCCTACAGGACAACACACAGCATGGTGTGGAGGTAGTTAGTCTCCTACACACAGCATGATGTGGAGGTAGCTAGTCTCCAACACACAGCATGATGTGGAGGTAGTTAGTCTCCTACAGGACAACACACAGCATGGTGTGGAGGTAGTTAGTCTCCTACACACAGCATGGAGTGGAGGTAGTTAGTCTACAACACACAGCATGGTGTGGAGGTAGTTAGTCTCCAACACACAGCATGGTGTGGAGGTAGTTAGTCTCCAACACACAGCATGGTGTGGAGGTAGTTAGTCTCCAACACACAGCATGATGTGGAGGTAGTTAGTCTCCTAAAGGACAACACACAGCATGGTGTGAAGGTAGTTAGTCTCCAACACACAGCATGATGTGGAGGTAGTTAGTCTCCTACACACAGCATGGTGTGGAGGTAGTTCGTCTCCAACACAGCATGGTGTGGAGGTAGTTAGTCTCCAACACACAGCATGATGAGGAGGTAGTTAGTCTCCAACACACAGCATGGTGTGGAGGTAGTTAGTCTCCAACACACAGCATGGTGTGGAGGTAGTTTGTCTCCAACACACAGCATGATGTTGAGGTAGTTAGTCTCCAACACACAGCATGATGTGGAGGTAGTTAGTCTCCAACACACAGCATGGTGTGGAGGTAGTTAGTCTCCAACACACAGCATGATGTGGAGGTAGTTAGTCTCCAACACACAGCATGATGTGGAGGTAGTTAGTCTCCTACAGGACAACACACAGCATGGTGTGAAGGTAGTTCGTCTCCAACACACAGCATGGTGTGTAGGTAGTTATTCTCCTACAGGACAACACACAGCATGGTGTGGAGGTAGTTAGTCTCCTACACACAGCATGATGTGGAGGTAGCTAGTCTCCAACACAAAGCATGATGTGGAGGTAGTTAGTCTCCAACACACAGCATGATGTGGAGGTAGTTAGTCTCCAACACACAGCATGGTGTGGAGGTAGTTAGTCTTCTACACACAGCATGATGTGGAGGTAGTTAGTCTCCAACACACAGCATGTTGTGGAGGTAGTTAGTCTACAACACACAGCATGGTGTGGAGGTAGTTAGTCTCCAACACACAGCATGATGTGGAGGTAGTTAGTCTCCAACACACAGCATGGTGTGGAGGTAGTTAGTCTCCTACAGGACAACACACAGCATGGTGTGAAGGTAGTTAGTCTCCTACACACAGCATGATGTGGAGGTAGCTAGTCTCCAACACACAGCATGATGTGGAGGTAGTTAGTCTCCTACAGGACAACACACAGCATGGTGTGGAGGTAGTTAGTCTCCTACACACAGCATGGTGTGGAGGTAGTTAGTCTACAACACACAGCATGTTGTGGAGGTAGTTAGTCTCCAACACACAGCAAGCATGGTGTGGAGGTAGTTAGTCTCCAACACACAGCATGATGTGGAGGTAGTTAGTCTCCTACAGGACAACACACAGCATGATGTGGAGGTAGTTAGTCTCCAACACACAGCATGATGTGGAAGTAGTTAGTCTCCAACAGACAGCATGATGTGGAGGTAGTTAGTCTCCTACACACAGCATGATGTGGAGGTAGCTAGTCTCCAACACACAGCATGATGTGGAGGTAGTTAGTCTCCAACACACAGCATGGTGTGGAGGTAGTTAGTCTCCTACAGGACAACACACAGCATGGTGTGGAGGTAGTTAGTCTCCTACACACAGCATGATGTGGAGGTAGCTAGTCTCCAACACACAGCATGATGTGGAGGTAGTTAGTCTCCAACACACAGCATGATGTGGAGGTAGTTAGTCTCCAACACACAGCATGGTGTGGAGGTAGTTAGTCTCCTACACACAGCATGATGTGGAGGTAGCTAGTCTCCTACACACAGCATGGTGAGGAGGTAGTTAGTCTCCTACACACAGCATGATGTGGAGGTAGCTAGTCTCCAACACACAGCATGATGTGGAGGTAGTTAGTCTCCTACAGGACAACACACAGCATGATGTGGAGGTAGTTAGTCTCCAACACACAGCATGATGTGGAAGTAGTTAGTCTCCAACACACAGCATGATGTGGAAGTAGTTAGTCTCCAACACACAGCATGATGTGGAGGTAGTTAGTCTCCAACACACAGCATGATGTGGAGGTAGTTAGTCTCCAACACACAGCATGGTGTGGAGGTAGTTAGTCTCCAACACACAGCATCGTGTGGAGGTAGTTAGTCTCCAACACACAGCATGATTTGGAGGTAGTTAGTCTCCAATACAGCATGATGTGGAGGTAGTTAGTCTCCAACACACAGCATGATGTGGAGGTAGTTAGTCTCCAATACAGCATGGTGTGGAGGTAGTTAGTCTCCAACACACAGCATGATGTGGAGGTAGTTAGTCTCCAACACACAGCATGATGTGGAGGTAGTTAGTCTAAAACACAGCATGATGTGGAGGTAGTTAGTCTCCAACACACAGCATGATGTGGAGGTAGTTAGTCTCCAACACAGCATGATGTGGAGGTAGTTAGTCTCCAACACACAGCATGATGTGGAGGTAGTTAGTCTCCTACACACAGCATGATGTGGAGGTAGCTAGTCTCCAACACACAGCATGATGTGGAGGTAGTTAGTCTCCTACGGACACACACGCATGATGTGGAGGTAGTTAGTCTCCAACACACAGCATGGTGTGGAGGTAGTTAGTCTCCAACACACAGCATGATGTGGAGGTAGTTAGTCTCCTACACACAGCATGGTGTGGAGGTAGTTCGTCTCCAACACAGCATGGTGTGGAGGTAGTTAGTCTCCAACACACAGCATGATGAGGAGGTAGTTAGTCTCCAACACACAGCATGGTGTGGAGGTAGTTAGTCTCCAACACACAGCATGGTGTGGAGGTAGTTAGTCTCCAACACACAGCATGATGTGGAGGTAGTTAGTCTCCAACACACAGCATGATGTGGAGGTAGTTAGTCTCCAACACACAGCATGGTGTGGAGGTAGTTAGTCTCCAACACACAGCATGATGTGGAGGTAGTTAGTCTCCAACACACAGCATGATGTGGAGGTAGTTAGTCTCCTACAGGACAACACACAGCATGGTGTGAAGGTAGTTCATCTCCAACACACAGCATGGTGTGGAGGTAGTTAGTCTCCTACAGGACAACACACAGCATGGTGTGGAGGTAGTTAGTCTCCTACACACAGCATGATGTGGAGGTAGCTAGTCTCCAACACACAGCATGATGTGGAGGTAGTTAGTCTCCAACACACAGCATGATGTGGAGGTAGTTAGTCTCCAACACACAGCATGGTGTGGAGGTAGTTAGTCTCCTACACACAGCATGATGTGGAGGTAGTTAGTCTCCAACACACAGCATGGTGTGGAGGTAGTTAGTCTCCAACACACAGCATGGTGTGGAGGTAGTTAGTCTCCAACACACAGCATGATGTGGAGGTAGTTAAACACACAGCATGGTGTGGAGGTAGTTAGTCTCCTACAGGACAACACACAGCATGGTGTGGAGGTAGTTAGTCTCCTACACACAGCATGGTGTGGAGGTAGTTAGTCTACAACACACAGCATGTTGTGGAGGTAGTTAGTCTCCAACACACAGCAAGCATGGTGTGGAGGTAGTTAGTCTCCAACACACAGCATGATGTGGAGGTAGTTAGTCTCCTACAGGACAACACACAGCATGATGTGGAGGTAGTTAGTCTCCAACACACAGCATGATGTGGAAGTAGTTAGTCTCCAACAGACAGCATGATGTGGAGGTAGTTAGTCTCCTACACACAGCATGATGTGGAGGTAGCTAGTCTCCAACACACAGCATGATGTGGAGGTAGTTAGTCTCCAACACACAGCATGGTGTGGAGGTAGTTAGTCTCCTACAGGACAACACACAGCATGGTGTGGAGGTAGTTAGTCTCCTACACACAGCATGATGTGGAGGTAGCTAGTCTCCAACACACAGCATGATGTGGAGGTAGTTAGTCTCCAACACACAGCATGATGTGGAGGTAGTTAGTCTCCAACACACAGCATGGTGTGGAGGTAGTTAGTCTCCTACACACAGCATGATGTGGAGGTAGCTAGTCTCCTACACACAGCATGGTGAGGAGGTAGTTAGTCTCCTACACACAGCATGATGTGGAGGTAGCTAGTCTCCAACACACAGCATGATGTGGAGGTAGTTAGTCTAAAACACAGCATGATGTGGAGGTAGTTAGTCTCCAACACACAGCATGATGTGGAGGTAGTTAGTCTCCAACACACAGCATGATGTGGAGGTAGTTAGTCTCCAACACACAGCATGATGTGGAGGTAGTTAGTCTCCTACACACAGCATGATGTGGAGGTAGCTAGTCTCCAACACACAGCATGATGTGGAGGTAGTTAGTCTCCAACACACAGCATGATGTGGAGGTAGTTAGTCTCCAACACACAGCATGGTGTGGAGGTAGTTAGTCTCCTACACACAGCATGATGTGGAGGTAGTTAGTCTCCAACACACAGCATGTTGTGGAGGTAGTTAGTCTACAACACACAGCATGGTGTGGAGGTAGTTAGTCTCCAACACACAGCATGATGTGGAGGTAGTTAGTCTCCAACACACAGCATGATGTGGAGGTAGCTAGTCTCCAACACACAGCATGATGTGGAGGTAGTTAGTCTCCAACACACAGCATGGTGTGGAGGTAGTTAGTCTCCTACAGGACAACACACAGCATGGTGTGGAGGTAGTTAGTCTCCTACACACAGCATGATGTGGAGGTAGCTAGTCTCCAACACACAGCATGATGTGGAGGTAGTTAGTCTCCTACAGGACAACACACAGCATGGTGTGGAGGTAGTTAGTCTCCTACACACAGCATGGTGTGGAGGTAGTTAGTCTACAACACACATCATGTTGTGGAGGTACTTAGTCTCCAACACACAGCAAGCATGGTGTGGAGGTAGTTAGTCTCCAACACACAGCATGGTGTGGAGGTAGTTAGTCTCCAACACACAGCATGATGTGGAGGTAGTTAGTCTCCAACACACAGCATCGTGTGGAGGTAGTTAGTCTCCAACACACAGCATGATTTGGAGGTAGTTAGTCTCCAATACAGCATGATGTGGAGGTAGTTAGTCTCCAACACACAGCATGATGTGGAGGTAGTTAGTCTCCAATACAGCATGGTGTGGAGGTAGTTAGTCTCCAACACACAGCATGATGTGGAGGTAGTTAGTCTCCAACACACAGCATGATGTGGAAGTAGTTAGTCTCCAACACAGCATGATGTGGAGGTAGTTAGTCTCCAACACACAGCATGATGTGGAGGTAGTTAGTCTCCAACACAGCATGATGTGGAGGTAGTTAGTCTCCAACACACAGCATGGTGTGGAGGTAGTTAGTCTCCAACACACAGCATGGTGTGGAGGTAGTTAGTCTCCAACACAGCATGATGTGGAGGTAGTTAGTCTCCTAAAGGACAACACACAGCATGGTGTGAAGGTAGTTAGTCTCCAACACACAGCATGATGTGGAGGTAGTTAGTCTCCAACACACAGCATGGTGTGGAGGTAGTTAGTCTCCTACAGGACAACACACAGCATGGTGTGAAGGTAGTTAGTCTCCTACACACAGCATGATGTGGAGGTAGCTAGTCTCCAACACACAGCATGATGTGGAGGTAGTTAGTCTCCTACAGGACAACACACAGCATGGTGTGGAGGTAGTTAGTCTCCAACACACAGCATGGTGTGGAGGTAGTTAGTCTACAACACACAGCATGTTGTGGAGGTAGTTAGTCTCCAACACACTGCAAGCATGGTGTGGAGGTAGTTAGTCTCCAACACACAGCATGGTGTGGAGGTAGTTAGTCTCCAACACACAGCATGATGTGGAGGTAGTTAGTCTCCAACACACAGCATCGTGTGGAGGTAGTTAGTCTCCAACACACAGCATGATGTGGAGGTAGTTAGTCTCCTACAGGACAACACACAGCATGATGTGGAGGTAGTTAGTCTCCAACACACAGCATGATGTGTAAGTAGTTAGTCTCCAACATTCAGCATGATTTGGAGGTAGTTAGTCTCCTACACACAGCATGATGTGGAGGTAGCTAGTCTCCAACACACAGCATGATGTGGAGGTAGTTAGTCTCCAACACACAGCATGGTGTGGAGGTAGTTAGTCTCCTACAGGACAACACACAGCATGGTGTGGAGGTAGTTAGTCTCCTACACACAGCATGATGTGGAGGTAGCTAGTCTCCAACACACAGCATGATGTGGAGGTAGTTAGTCTCCAACACACAGCATGATGTGGAGGTAGTTAGTCTCCAACACACAGCATGGTGTGGAGGTAGTTAGTCTCCTACACACAGCATGATGTGGAGGTAGCTAGTCTCCAACACACAGCATGATGTGGAGGTAGTTAGTCTCCAACACACAGCATGGTGTGGAGGTAGTTAGTCTCCTACAGGACAACACACAGCATGGTGTGGAGGTAGTTAGTCTCCTACACACAGCATGATGTGGAGGTAGCTAGTCTCCAACACACAGCATGATGTGGAGGTAGTTAGTCTCCTACAGGACAACACACAGCATGGTGTGAAGGTAGTTCGTCTCCTACACACAGCATGATGTGGAGGTAGCTAGTCTCCAACACACAGCATGATGTGGAGGTAGTTAGTCTCCTACAGGACAACACACAGCATGGTGTGGAGGTAGTTAGTCTACAACACACAGCATGTTGGGGAGGTAGTTAGTCTCCAACACACAGCAAGCATGGTGTGGAGGTAGTTAGTCTCCAACACACAGCATGGTGTGGAGGTAGTTAGTCTCCTACACACAGCATGATGTGGAGGTAGCTAGTCTCCAACACACAGCATGATGTGGAGGTAGTTAGTCTCCAACACACAGCATGGTGTGGAGGTAGTTAGTCTCCTACAGGACAACACACAGCATGGTGTGGAGGTAGTTAGTCTCCTACACACAGCATGATGTGGAGGTAGCTAGTCTCCAACACACAGCATCGTGTGGAGGTAGTTAGTCTCCAACACACAGCATGATGTGGAGGTAGTTAGTCTCCTACAGGACAACACACAGCATGGTGTGAAGGTAGTTCGTCTCCTACACACAGCATGATGTGGAGGTAGCTAGTCTCCAACACACAGCATGATGTGGAGGTAGTTAGTCTCCTACAGGACAACACACAGCATGGTGTGGAGGTAGTTAGTCTACAACACACAGCATGTTGTGGAGGTAGTTAGTCTCCAACACACAGCAAGCATGGTGTGGAGGTAGTTAGTCTCCAACACACAGCATGGTGTGGAGGTAGTTAGTCTCCAACACACAGCATGATGTGGAGGTAGCTAGTCTCCAACACACAGCATGATGTGGAGGTAGTTAGTCTCCAACACACAGCATGGTGTGGAGGTAGTTAGTCTCCTACAGGACAACACACAGCATGGTGTGGAGGTAGTTAGTCTACAACACACAGCATGTTGTGGAGGTAGTTAGTCTCCAACACACAGCAAGCATGGTGTGGAGGTAGTTAGTCTCCAACACACAGCATGATGTGGAGGTAGTTAGTCTCCTACAGGACAACACACAGCATGATGTGGAGGTAGTTAGTCTCCAACACACGGTATGAATAGGAAGTAGTTAGTCTCCAACAGACAGCATGATGTGGAGGTAGTTAGTCTCCTACACACAGCATGATGTGGAGGTAGCTAGTCTCCAAGACACAGCATGATGTGGAGGTAGTTAGTCTCCAACACACAGCATGGTGTGGAGGTAGTTAGTCTCCTACAGGACAACACACAGCATGGTGTGGAGGTAGTTAGTCTCCTACACACAGCATGATGTGGAGGTAGCTAGTCTCCAACACACAGCATGATGTGGAGGTAGTTAGTCTCCAACACACAGCATGATGTGGAGGTAGTTAGTCTCCAACACACAGCATGGTGTGGAGGTAGTTAGTCTCCTACACACAGCATGATGTGGAGGTAGTTAGTTTCCAACACACAGCATGTTGTGGAGGTAGTTAGTCTACAACACACAGCATGGTGTGGAGGTAGTTAGTCTCCAACACACAGCATGATGTGGAGGTAGTTAGTCTCCAACACACAGCATGATGTGGAGGTAGCTAGTCTCCAACACACAGCATGATGTGGAGGTAGTTAGTCTCCAACACACAGCATGGTGTGGAGGTAGTTAGTCTCCTACGGGACAACACACAGCATGGTGTGGAGGTAGTTAGTCTCCTACACACAGCATGATGTGGAGGTAGCTAGTCTCCAACACACAGCATGATGTGGAGGTAGTTAGTCTCCTACAGGACAACACACAGCATGGTGTGGAGGTAGTTAGTCTCCTACACACAGCATGGTGTGGAGGTAGTTAGTCTACAACACACATCATGTTGTGGAGGTAGTTAGTCTCCAACACACAGCAAGCATGGTGTGGAGGTAGTTAGTCTCCAACACACAGCATGATGTGGAGGTAGTTAGTCTCCAACACACAGCATGGTGTGGAGGTAGTTAGTCTCCAACACACAGCATCGTGTGGAGGTAGTTAGTCTCCAACACACAGCATGATTTGGAGGTAGTTAGTCTCCAATACAGCATGATGTGGAGGTAGTTAGTCTCCAACACACAGCATGATGTGGAGGTAGTTAGTCTCCAATACAGCATGGTGTGGAGGTAGTTAGTCTCCAACACACAGCATGATGTGGAGGTAGTTAGTCTCCAACACACAGCATGGTGTGGAGGTAGTTAGTCTCCGTCTCCTACAGGACAACACACAGCATGGTGTGGAGGTAGTTAGTCTCCTACACACAGCATGGTGTTGAGGTAGTTAGTCTACAACACACAGCATGTTGTGGAGGTAGTTAGTCTCCAACACACAGCAAGCATGGTGTGGAGGTAGTTAGTCTCCAACACACAGCATGGTGTGGAGGTAGTTAGTCTCCAACACACAGCATGATGTGGAGGTAGTTAGTCTCCAACACACAGCATTGTGTGGAGGTAGTTAGTCTCCAACACACAGCATGATGTGGAGGTAGTTAGTCTCCAACACACAGCATGGTGTGGAGGTAGTTAGTCTCCTACAGGACAACACACAGCATGGTGTGAAGGTAGTTAGTCTCCTACACACAGCATGATGTGGAGGTAGCTAGTCTCCAACACACAGCATGATGTGGAGGTAGTTAGTCTCCTACAGGACAACACCCAGCATGGTGTGGAGGTAGTTAGTATACAACACACAGCATGTTGTGGAGGTAGTTAGTCTCCAACACACAGCAAGCATGGTGTGGAGGTAGTTAGTCTCCAACACACAGCATGATGTGGAGGTAGTTAGTCTCCTACAGGACAACACACAGCATGATGTGGAGGTAGTTAGTCTCCAACACACAGCATGATGTGGAAGTAGTTAGTCTACAACAGACAGCATGATGTGGAGGTAGTTAGTCTCCTACACACAGCATGATGTGGAGGTAGCTAGTCTCCAACACACAGCATGATGTGGAGGTAGTTAGTCTCCAACACACAGCATGGTGTGGAGGTAGTTAGTCTCCTACAGGACAACACACAGCATGGTGTGGAGGTAGTTAGTCTCCTACACACAGCATGATGTGGAGGTAGCTAGTCTCCAACACACAGCATGATGTGGAGGTAGTTAGTCTCCAACACACAGCATGATGTGGAGGTAGTTAGTCTCCAACACACAGCATGGTGTGGAGGTAGTTAGTCTCCTACACACAGCATGATGTGGAGGTAGCTAGTCTCCTACACACAGCATGGTGAGGAGGTAGTTAGTCTCCTACACACAGCATGATGTGGAGGTAGCTAGTCTCCAACACACAGCATGATGTGGAGGTAGTTAGTCTCCTACAGGACAACACACAGCATGATGTGGAGGTAGTTAGTCTCCAACACACAGCATGATGTGGAAGTAGTTAGTCTCCAACACACAGCATGATGTGGAGGTAGTTGGTCTCCTACACACAGCATGATGTGGAGGTAGCTAGTCTCCAACACACAGCATGATGTGGAGGTAGTTAGTCTCCAACACTCAGCATGGTGTGGAGGTAGTTAGTCTCCTACAGGACAACACACAGCATGGTGTGGAGGTAGTTAGTCTCCAACACACAGCATGATGTGGAGGTAGTTAGTCTCCAACACACAGCATGATGTGGAGGTAGTTAGTCTCCTACACACAGCATGATGTGGAGGTAGTTAGTCTCCAACACACAGCATGTTGTGGAGGTAGTTAGTCTACAACACACAGCATGGTGTGGAGGTAGTTAGTCTCCAACACACAGCATGGTGTGGAGGTAGTTAGTCTCCAACACACAGCATGATGTGGAGGTAGTTAGTCTCCAACACACAGCATGATGTGGAGGTAGTTAGTCTCCAACACACAGCATGGTGTGGAGGTAGTTAGTCTCCAACACACAGCATGATGTGGAGGTAGTTAGTCTCCTACACACAGCATGATGTGGAGGTAGCTAGTCTCCAACACACAGCATGATGTGGAGGTAGTTAGTCTCCTACAGGACAACACACAGCATGGTGTGGAGGTAGTTAGTCTCCTACACACAGCATGGCGTGGAGGTAGTTAGTCTACAACACACATCATGTTGTGGAGGTAGTTAGTCTCCAACACACAGCAAGCATGGTGTGGAGGTAGTTAGTCTCCAACACACAGCATGGTGTGGAGGTAGTTAGTCTCCAACACACAGCATGATGTGGAGGTAGTTAGTCTCCAACACACAGCATCGTGTGGAGGTAGTTAGTCTCCAACACACAGCATGATTGTGGAGGTAGTTAGTCTCCAACACACAGCATGATGTGGAGGTAGTTAGTCTCCAATACAGCATGGTGTGGAGGTAGTCTCCAACACACAGCATGATGTGGAGGTAGTTAGTCTCCAACACACAGCATGATGTGGAGGTAGTTAGTCTCCAACACAGCATGATGTGGAGGTAGTTAGTCTCCAACACACAGCATGATGTGGAGGTAGTTAGTCTCCAACACAGCATGATGTGGAGGTAGTTAGTCTCCAACACACAGCATGGTGTGGAGGTAGTTAGTCTCCAACACACAGCATGGTGTGGAGGTAGTTAGTCTCCAACACAGCATGATGTGGAGGTAGTTAGTCTCCTAAAGGACAACATCACAGCATGGTGTGAAGGTAGTTCGTCTCCAACACACAGCATGATGTGGAGGTAGTTAGTCTCCAACACACAGCATGGTGTGGAGGTAGTTAGTCTCCTACAGGACAACACACAGCATGGTGTGAAGGTAGTTAGTCTCCTACACACAGCATGATGTGGAGGTAGCTAGTCTCCAACACACAGCATGATGTGGAGGTAGTTAGTCTCCTACAGGACAACACACAGCATGGTGTGGAGGTAGTTAGTCTCCTACACACAGCATGGTGTGGAGGTAGTTAGTCTACAACACACAGCATGTTGTGGAGGTAGTTAGTCTCCAACACACTGCAAGCATGGTGTGGAGGTAGTTAGTCTCCAACACACAGCATGGTGTGGAGGTAGTTAGTCTCCAACACACAGCATGATGTGGAGGTAGTTAGTCTCCAACACACAGCATCGTGTGGAGGTAGTTAGTCTCCAACACACAGCATGATGTGGAGGTAGTTAGTCTCCTACAGGACAACACACAGCATGATGTGGAGGTAGTTAGTCTCCAACACACAGCATGATGTGTAAGTAGTTAGTCTCCAACAGACAGCATGATGTGGAGGTAGTTAGTCTCCTACACACAGCATGATGTGGAGGTAGCTAGTCTCCAACACACAGCATGATGTGGAGGTAGTTAGTCTCCAACACACAGCATGGTGTGGAGGTAGTTAGTCTCCTACAGGACAACACACAGCATGGTGTGGAGGTAGTTAGTCTCCTACACACAGCATGATGTGGAGGTAGCTAGTCTCCAACACACAGCATGATGTGGAGGTAGTTAGTCTCCAACACACAGCATGATGTGGAGGTAGTTAGTCTCCAACACACAGCATGATGTGGAGGTAGTTAGTCTCCAACACAGCATGATGTGGAGGTAGTTAGTCTCCAACACACAGCATGGTGTGGAGGTAGTTAGTCTCCAACACACAGCATGGTGTGGAGGTAGTTAGTCTCCAACACAGCATGATGTGGAGGTAGTTAGTCTCCTAAAGGACAACACACAGCATGGTGTGAAGGTAGTTCGTCTCCAACACACAGCATGATGTGGAGGTAGTTAGTCTCCAACACACAGCATGGTGTGGAGGTAGTTAGTCTCCTACAGGACAACACACAGCATGGTGTGAAGGTAGTTAGTCTCCTACACACAGCATGATGTGGAGGTAGCTAGTCTCCAACACACAGCATGATGTGGAGGTAGTTAGTCTCCTACAGGACAACACACAGCATGGTGTGGAGGTAGTTAGTCTCCTACACACAGCATGGTGTGGAGGTAGTTAGTCTACAACACACAGCATGTTGTGGAGGTAGTTAGTCTCCAACACACTGCAAGCATGGTGTGGAGGTAGTTAGTCTCCAACACACAGCATGGTGTGGAGGTAATTAGTCTCCAACACACAGCATGATGTGGAGGTAGTTAGTCTCCAACACACAGCATCGTGTGGAGGTAGTTAGTCTCCAACACACAGCATGATGTGGAGGTAGTTAGTCTCCTACAGGACAACACACAGCATGATGTGGAGGTAGTTAGTCTCCAACACACAGCATGATGTGTAAGTAGTTAGTCTCCAACAGACAGCATGATGTGGAGGTAGTTAGTCTCCTACACACAGCATGATGTGGAGGTAGCTAGTCTCCAACACACAGCATGATGTGGAGGTAGTTAGTCTCCAACACACAGCATGGTGTGGAGGTAGTTAGTCTCCTACAGGACAACACACAGCACTGTGTGGAGGTAGTTAGTCTCCTACACACAGCATGATGTGGAGGTAGCTAGTCTCCAACACACAGCATGATGTGGAGGTAGTTAGTCTCCAACACACAGCATGATGTGGAGGTAGTTAGTCTCCAACACACAGCATGGTGTGGAGGTAGATAGTCTCCTACACACAGCATGATGTGGAGGTAGTTAGTCTCCAACACACAGCATGTTGTGGAGGTAGTTAGTCTACAACACACAGCATGGTGTGGAGGTAGTTAGTCTCCAACACACAGCATGATGTGGAGGTAGTTAGTCTCCAACACACAGCATGATGTGGAGGTAGCTAGTCTCCAACACACAGCATGATGTGGAGGGAGTTAGTCTCCAACACACAGCATGGTGTGGAGGTAGCTAGTCTCCTACACACAGCATGATGTGGAGGTAGCTAGTCTCCAACACACAGCATGATGTGGAGGTAGTTAGTCTCCTACAGGACAACACACAGCATGGTGTGAAGGTAGTTAGTCTCCTACACACAGCATGATGTGGAGGTAGCTAGTCTCCAACACACAGCATGATGTGGAGGTAGTTAGTCTCCTACAGGACAACACACAGCATGGTGTGGAGGTAGTTAGTCTCCTACACACAGCATGGTGTGGAGGTAGTTAGTCTACAACACACAGCATGTTGTGGAGATAGTTAGTCTCCAACACACAGCAAGCATGGTGTGGAGGTAGTTAGTCTCCAACACACAGCATGGTGTGGAGGTAGTTAGTCTCCAAGACACAGCATGATGTGGAGGTAGTTAGTCTCCAACACACAGCATCGTGTGGAGGTAGTTAGTCTCCAACACACAGCATGATGTGGAGGTAGATAGTCTCCTACAGGACAACACACAGCATGATGTGGAGGTAGTTAGTCTCCAACACACAGCATGATGTGGAAGTAGTTAGTCTCCAACAGACAGCATGATGTGGAGGTAGTTAGTCTCCTACACACAGCATGATGTGGAGGTAGCTAGTCTCCAACACACAGCATGATGTGGAGGTAGTTAGTTTCCAACACACAGCATGGTGTGGAGGTAGTTAGTCTCCTACAGGACAACACACAGCATGGTGTGGAGGTAGTTAGTCTCCTACACACAGCATGATGTGGAGGTAGCTAGTCTCCAACACACAGCATGATGTGGAGGTAGTTAGTCTCCAACACACAGCATGATGTGGAGGTAGTTAGTCTCCAACACACAGCATGGTGTGGAGGTAGTTAGTCTCCTACAGGACAACACACAGCATGGTGTGGAGGTAGTTAGTCTCCTACACACAGCATGATGTGGAGGTAGCTAGTCTCCAACACACAGCATGATGTGGAGGTAGTTAGTCTCCTACAGGACAACACACAGCATGGTGTGGAGGTAGTTAGTCTCCTACACACAGCATGGTGTGGAGGTAGTTAGTCTCCAACACACAGCATGGTGTGGAGGTAGTTAGTCTCCAACACACAGCATGATGTGGAGGTAGTTAGTCTCCAACACACAGCATCGTGTGGAGGTAGTTAGTCTCCAACACACAGCATGATGTGGAGGTAGTTAGTCTCCAATACAGCATGATGTGGAGGCAGTTATTCTCCAACACACAGCATGATGTGGAGGTAGTTAGTCTCCAATACAGCATGGTGTGGAGGTAGTTAGTCTCCAACACACAGCATGATGTGGAGGTAGTTAGTCTCCTAAAGGACAACACACAGCATGGTGTGAAGGTAGTTAGTCTCCAACACACAGCATGATGTGGAGGTAGTTAGTCTCCTACACACAGCATGGTGTGGAGGTAGTTCGTCTCCAACACAGCATGGTGTGGAGGTAGTTAGTCTCCAACACACAGCATGATGTGGAGGTAGTTAGTCTCCAACACACAGCATGGTGTGGAGGTAGTTAGTCTCCAACACACAGCATGGTGTGGAGGTAGTTAGTCTCCAACACACAGCATGATGTGGAGGTAGTTAGTCTCCAACACAGCATGATGTGGATGTAGTTAGTCTCCAACACACAGCATTATGTGGAGGTAGTTAGTCTCCAACACACAGCATGATGTGGAGGTAGTTAGTCTCCAACACACAGCATGGTGTGGAGGTAGTTAGTCTCCAACACAGCATGATGTGGAGGTAGTTAGTCTCCTAAAGGACAACACACAGCATGGTGTGAAGGTAGTTAGTCTCCAACACACAGCATGATGTGGAGGTAGTTAGTCTCCTACACACAGCATGGTGTGGAGGTAGTTCGTCTCCAACACAGCATGGTGTGGAGGTAGTTAGTCTCCAACACACAGCATGATGTGGAGGTAGTTAGTCTCCAACACACAGCATGTTGTGGAGGTAGTTAGTCTACAACACACAGCATGATGTGGAGGTAGTTAGTCTCCAATACAGCATGATGTGGAGGCAGTTATTCTCCAACACACAGCATGATGTGGAGGTAGTTAGTCTCCAATACAGCATGGTGTGGAGGTAGTTAGTCTCCAACACACAGCATGATGTGGAGGTAGTTAGTCTCCAACACACAGCATGATGTGGAGGTAGTTAGTCTCCTACAGGACAACACACAGCATGGTGTGAAGGTAGTTCGGCTCTAACACACAGCATGGTGTGTAGGTAGTTAGTCTCCTACAGGACAACACACGCATGGTGTGGAGGTAGTTAGTCTCCTACACACAGCATGATGTGGAGGTAGCTAGTCTCCAACACACAGCATGATGTGGAGGTAGTTAGTCTCCAACACACAGCATGATGTGGAGGTAGTTAGGCTCCAACACACAGCATGGTGTGGAGGTAGTTAGTCTCCAACACACAGCATGTTGTGGAGGTAGCTAGTCTCCAACACACAGCATGATGTGGAGGTAGTTCGTCTCCAACACACAGCATGGTGTGGAGGTAGTTAGTCTCCTACACACAGCATGATGTGGAGGTAGCTAGTCTCCAACACACAGCATGATGTGGAGGTAGTTAGTCTCCTACAGGACAACACACAGCATGGTGTGGAGGTAGTTAGTCTCCAACACAGCATGATGTGGAGGGAGTTAGTCTCCAACACACAGCATGATGTGGAGGTAGTTAGTCTCCAACACACAGCATGATGTGGAGGTAGTTAGTCTCCAACACACAGCATGATGTGGAGGTAGTTAGTCTCCAACACACAGCATGATGTGGAGGTAGTTAGTCTCCAACACAGAATGATGTGGAGGTAGTTAGTCTCCAACACACAGCATGATGTGGAGGTAGTTAGTCTCCAACACAGCATGATGTGGAGGTTGTTAGTCTCCAACACACAGCATGGTGTGGAGGTAGTTAGTCTCCAACACACAGCATGGTGTGGAGGTAGTTAGTCTCCAACACAGCATGATGTGGAGGTAGTTAGTCTCCTAAAGGACAACACACAGCATGGTGTGAAGGTAGTTAGTCTCCAACACACAGCATGGTGTGGAGGTAGTTCGTCTCCAACACAGCATGGTGTGGAGGTAGTTAGTCTCCAACACACAGCATGATGTGGAGGTAGTTAGTCTCCAACACACAGCATGGTGTGGAGGTAGTTAGTCTCCAACACACAGCATGATGTGGAGGTAGTTAGTCTCCAACACACAGCATGATGTGGAGGTAGTTAGTCTCCTACAGGACAACACACAGCATGGTGTGAAGGTAGTTCGTCTCCAACACACAGCATGATGTGGAGGTAGTTAGTCTCCTACACACAGCATGGTATGGAGGTAGCTAGTCTCCAACACACAGCATGGTGTGGAGGTAGTTAGTCCCCAACACACAGCATGATGTGGAGGTAGTTAGTCTCCTACAGGACAACACACAGCATGGTGTGAAGGTAGTTAGTCTCCAACACACAGCATGGTGTGACGGTAGGTAGTCTCCAACACACAGCATGGTGTGGAGGTAGTTAGTCTCCAACATACAGCATGATGTGGAGTTAGTTAGTCTCCAACACACAGCATGATGTGGAGGTAGTTATCCTCCTACAGGACAACACACAGCATGGTGTGGAGGTAGTTAGTCTCCAACACACAGCATGGTGTGGAGGTAGTTAGTCTCCTACACACAGCATGGTGAGGAGGTAGTTAGTCTCCAACACACAGCATGATGTGGAGGTAGTTAGTCTCCAACACACAGCATGGTGTGGAGGTAGTTCGTCTCCAACACACAGCATGATGTGGAGGTAGTTAGTCTCCAACACACAGCATGGTGTGGAGGTAGTTAGTCTCCTACAGGACAACACACAGCATGATGTGGAGGTAGTTAGTCTCCAACAGGAAGTAACCCTCCCAGCTGGGGTTTGTACAGAGATGTGTTATGTGGTAAACAGGAAGTAACCCTCCCAGCTGAATGGGGTCTGTGCAGAGATGTTTTCTGTGGTAAACAGGAAGCAACCCTCCCAGCTGAATGGGGTCTGTGCAGAGATGTGTTCTGTGGTAAACAGGAAGTAACCCTCCCAGCTGAATGGGGTTTGTACAGAGATGTGTTATGTGGTAAACAGGAAGTAACCCTCCCAGCTGAATGGGGTTTGTACAGAGATGTGTTCTGTGGTAAACAGGAAGTAACCCTCCCAGCTGAATGGGATCTGTACAGAGATGTGTTCATGTGGTAAACAGGAAGTAACCCTCCCAGCTGAATGGGATCTGTACAGAGATGTGTTCTGTGGTAAACAGGAAGTAACCCTCCCAGCTGAATGGGTTCTGTACAGAGATGTGTTATGTAGTAAACAGGAAGTAACCCTCCCAGCTGAATGTGATCTTTACAGAGATCTGTTCTTGTGGTAAACAGGAAGTAACCCTCCCAGCTGAATGCTGTCTGTACAGAGATGTGTTCTTGTGGAAAACAGGAAGTAACCCTCCCAGCTGAATGAGGTTTGTACAGAGAAGTGTTCTTGTGGTAAACAGGAAGTAACGCTCCCAGCTGAATGGGATCTGTACAGAGATGTGTTCTGTGGTAAACAGGAAGTAACTCTCCCAGCTGAATGGGATCTGTACAGAGATGTTTTCTGTGGTAAATAGGAAGTAACTCTCCCAGCTGAATGGGATCTGTCCAGAGATGTGTTCTGTGGTAAACAGGAAGTAACCTTTCCAGCTGAATGGGTTCTGTACAGAGATGTGTTCTTGTGGTAAACAGGAAGTAACCCTCCCAGCTGAATGGGGTCTGTACAGAGATGTTTTCTGTGGTATACAGGAAGTAACTCTCCCAGCTGAATGGGGTCTGTACAGAGATGTGTTCCTTGGTAAACAGGAAGTAACTCTCCCAGATGAATGGGATCTGTACAGAGATGTGTTCTGTGGTAAACAGGAAGTAACCCTCCCAGCTGAATGGGATCTGTACAGAGATGTGTTCTTGTGGTAAACAGGAAGTAACCCTCCCAGCTGAACGGGATCAGTAAAGAGATGTGTTCTTGTGGTAAGCAGGAAGTAACCCTCCCAGCTGAATGGGGCCTGTACAGAGATGTGTTCTGTGGTAAACAGAAAGTAATCCTCCCAGCTGAATGGGGTCTGTACAGAGATGTGTTCTTGTGGTCAACAGAAAGTAACCCTCCCAGCTGAATGGGGTCTGTACAGAGATGTGTTCTTGTGGTCAACAGAAAGTAACCCTCCCAGCTGAATGGGGTTTGTACAGAGATGTGTTCTTGTGGTAAACAGGAAGTAGCATCTTTCTAATGCTGTCCTCCTCATCTATCCTTCAATCTCATCCTGGCTGTGGGCTATAAACTATGGAGACACAATCAGAGACAACGGTTATCATAATGAACTATCTCCCATCAGATTGGTTTTCAGTCCCACGTGCAGTACTGTTTTTCCACCCTTACAGTGTATGTGTTCATTTGATTTACTGGCGGTTTATTTCTATGTGAGTTTTCTATACTCCATTGGGGGCTGCAGGTAGCCTAGCGGCAGGTAGCCTAGCGGTAGGTAGCCTAGCGGCAGGGTAGCCTAGCGGCAGGTAGCCTAGCGGCAGGGTAGCCTAGCGGCAGGTAGCCTGGCGGCAGGTAGCCTAGTGGCAGGGTAGCCTAGCGGCAGGTAGCCTAGTGGCAGGTTCCCTAGTGGTTAGAGAGCTGGGTCAGTAACCAGCAGGTAGCCTAGCGGCAGGTAGCCTAGCGGCAGGTAGCCTAGCGGCAGGTAGCCTAGCGGCAGGTAGCCTAGCGGCAGGTAGCCTAGCGGCAGGTAGCCTAGTGGTTAGAGAGCTGGGTCAGTAACCAGCAGGTAGCCTAGCAGCAGGTAGCCTAGTGGCAGGTAGACTAGTGGTTAGAGCGTTGGGCCAGTAACTGAAAAGTTGCTAGATCAAATCCCTGAGCTGACAAGGTAAAAATCTGTCGTTCTGCCCCTGAACAAGGCTGTCATTGTAAATAAGAATTTGTTCTTAACTGACTTGTCTAGTTCAATAAAGGTTAAATATATATTTTTTTTAATTACAACTCCTTGAACACGTCCAACATACCTGGAAACCAAAATGTTAAGCAGTGGGGGTTGGTTGGGTTTGGGGAGGAGGAGGAGCTGTGTCTCTATGGTTCCCAAGCATCAGAAGCCCTCGTCTGTCTGTCCGTCTGTCCGTCTGTAGAATGAATCCCCAGTCAGATCAATATGTCGTTATAGATCGTAATCACGTGAAGCGTATAAATCGCCTAAAACCTATCAATTATATATATAGAGAGAGAGATAGAGGACCGGGCCTCCACCCTCCACCCCGGCCCCAGTCTCCAAATCCTGTCCCTCAGCCGTCTCCCTCCTCCTGCCTGGATAGTGATCTGTAGATTGTGTCCGGATCATAGGAGGTGCGCCCAGCCTGGGCTGATAGCAGATTAATGACCACTCTGGGGGAGACACATCTCAGGCAGGCTGGGGGAGAGAGAGAAAGAGATAAATATCATTTGGTCTGGTATCTACTATAATTATGACCTGTAAGACACGAAGCAGCTCTCTGGTCAGTAGATGAAATAACAGAGGTGCTAGAGAGAGAGAGAGAGAGAGAGAGAGAGGAGAGAGAGAGAGAGAGAGAGAGAGAGAGAGAGAGAGAGAGAGAGAGAGAGGAGAGAGAGAGAGACAGAGAGAGAGAGAGAGGCACTAACTACACCACAGAGTAGAGAAATAGAGAGAAGGAAAGGGAGAGAAAGAGAGAGAGAGAAAGGGAGAGAGAGGGAAAGGGAGAGAGAGAAATCTTTGACTATTGACAGACTCCGTGAGCATAGCCTTGCTATTGAGTAAGGCTGCCCGTAGGCAGACCTGGCTCTCAAGAGATGACAGGCTATGTGGACACTGCCTACAACATGAGATGGAAACTACTTCCTAACCTCCTGCCAAATGTATGACCATATTAGAGACACCTATTTCCCTCAGATTTGACTGACCCACAAAGAACTTGAGAAATAAATCCAATTTTGAAAAACTCCCATATCTACTGGGTGAAATACCACAGTGTGCCATCACAGCAGTAAGATATGTGACCTGTTGCCACAAGAAGAGGGCAACCAGTGAAGAACAAACACCATTGTAAATTCAACCTATATTTATGTTCATCTATTTTCCCTTTTGTACTTTTAACTATTTGCACATCATTACAACACTGTATAGAGACAAAGTATGATGTGAAATGTCTTCATACTTCTGGAAAAGTTGTAAGTGTAATGTTTACTGTTATTTCTTATTGGTTTTTTCAACTTTTGTTTATCCATTTTACTTGCTTTGGAAATGTTAAGATATGTTTACCATGCCAATAAAGCCCCTTGAATTTAATTGAATTTAATTGAGAGCGGCACTAACTACATCACAGGGCAGAGAGAGAGAGAGAGAGAGAGAGAGAGAGGAGAGAGAGAGGAGAGAGGAGGAGAGCGAGAGAGAGAGAGAGGCTGAGAGAGAGAGAGAGAGAGGAGAGAGAGAGAGAGAGAGAGACAGAGAGAGAGAGAGAGAGAGAGAGAGGAGAGAGAGAGGTAGAGGGAGATGTCACTCTGTTATCATCAGATCAGGTTCTACTGCAGGAAACACCACATATACTGGAATACAGTCCTGAGAGTCAAGATGTAATCCTTATTCGCAATGTGTTTGTTATTCATTGTTATTCCCATGTAGAACTGTCGACATGGAAAGCAAACATTAAATATGTATTGTCCAGGCAGAGCGGCTTGGCAGGGTCGTGTTTCAGAGGACGCCTGGCTCTCGAGCTTCGCCTCTCCCGAGTCCGTACGGGAGTTGCAGCGATGGGACAAGACCAAATACTAAGTGGATATTGGTTCTAACAGCTGGTTGAAGCCGTCCTCCCCTCAGCAGCCTCCACTGGTTCTAATATCTGGTTGAAGCCGTCCTCCCCTCAGCAGCCTCCACTGGTTCTAACAGCTGGTTGAAGCCGTCCTCCCCTCAGCAGCCTCCACTGGTTCTAACAGCTGGTTGAAGCCGTCCACCCCTCAGCAGCCTCCACTGGTTCTAACAGCTGGTTGAAGACGTCCTCCCCTCAGCAGCCTCCACTGGTTCTAACAGCTGGTTGAAGCCGTCCACCCCTCAGCAGCCTCCACTGGTTCTAACAGCTGGTTGAAGACGTCCTCCCCTCAGCAGCCTCCACTGGTTCTAACAGCTGGTTGAAGACGTCCTCCCCTCAGCAGCCTCCACTGGTTCTAACAGCTGGTTGAAGCCGTCCTCCCCTCAGCAGCCTCCACTGGTTCTAACAGCTGGTTGAAGCCGGTCCTCCCTCAGCAGCCTCCACTGGTTCTAACAGCTGGTTGAAGACGTCCTCCCCTCAGCAGCCTCACTGGTTCTAACAGCTGGTTGAAGCCGTCCTCCCCTCAGCAGCCTCCACTGGTTCTAACAGCTGGTTGAAGCCGTCCTCCCCTCCGCTAACTACAGAAACAAAAATGCATATTTTCAATGTATATATATTCCCCTCCCATACCTGTCTATGTCTGGTTTCCAGCTCTAGTCTCCCTCCCATACCTGTCTATATCTGGTTTCTAGCTCAACACTCCCTCCCATACCTGTCTATATCTGGTTTCCAGCTCTAGACTCCCTCCCATACCTGTCTATGTGTGGTTTCCAGCTCTAGTCTCCCTCCCATACCTGTCTATATCTGGTTTCCAGCTCTAGTCTCCCTCCCATACCTGTCTATGTGTGGTTTCCAGCTCTAGTCTCCCTCCCATACCTGTCTATATCTGGTTTCCAGCTCTAGTCTCCCTCCCATACCTGTCTATGTGTGGTTTCTAGCTCTAGACTCCCTCCCATATCTGTCAATATCTGGTTTCCAGCTCTAGACTCCCTCCCATACCTGTCTATATCTGGTTTCCAGCTCTAGTCTCCCTCCCATACCTGTCTATATCTGGTTTCCAGCTCTAGTCTCCCTCCCATACCTGTCTATATCTGGTTTCCAGCTCTAGTCTCCCTCCCATACCTGTCTATATCTGGTTTCCAGCTCTAGTCTCCCTCCCATACCTGTCTATATGTGGTTTCCAGCTCTAGACTCCCTCCCATACCTGTCTATATCTGGTTTCCAGCTCTAGTCTCCCTCCCATACCTGTCTATGTGTGGTTTCCAGCTCTAGTCTCACTCCCATACCTGTCTATATCTGGTTTCCAGCTCTAGTCTCCCTCCCATACCTGTCTATGTGTGGTTTCCAGCTCTAGACTCCCTCCCGTACCTGTCTATGTCTCGTTTCCAGCTCTAGACTCCCTCCCATACCTGTCTATGTGTGGTTTCCAGCTCTAGTCTCCCTCCCATACCTGTCTATGTGTGGTTTCTAGCTCTAGACTCCCTCCCATACCTGTCTATATCTGGTTTCCAGCTCTAGTCTCCCTCCCATACCTGTCTATGTCTCGTTTCCAGCTCTAGACTCCCCACCTCCCCACCTCCCTCACTATTTAAATTCACCAATTCCTAAGCGGATTTTCTCAATTTAGCCGTCCTTTTAATCTTTGGGGCAAAATGAGTGATGACTTCTTTCAATATAAAAAGCGGTCCTGACAGGCTTACAGCCAACCTCTGAGGATTAGTATCCTGCAGAGATGAGGTTTTCCTTTTGTGGCGCTGTGTGTCTGTTTGATGGAGGTTTAACAGGCTGTGTTGCTGCTGGAATTGGATGCAACGCTGGGGTGGGGAATCGGGCTGGGAAGATGGACGGGGTGTGTGGGGGATGGTGGGGGTGGTGAGAGGAAGAGTGTGTAGAGGGGGGGTGAGAGGAAGAGTGTGTAGAGGGGGGGTGAGAGGAAGTGTGTGTGGGGGGGTGAAAGGAAGTGTGTGTGGGGGGGGGGTGTGGGGGGGTTAGAGGAAGAGTGTGTGTGTATGAGGGGTGGTTAGAGGAAGAGTGTGTGTGTGTATGGGGGGGGTTAGAGGAAGAGTGTGTTGGGGGGGTGAGAGGAAGAGTGTGTAGTGGGGGGGTGAGAGGAAGAGTGTGTAGAGGGGGGGTGAGAGGAAGAGTGTGTAGAGGGGGGTGAGAGGAAGAGTGTGTAGAGGGGGGGTGAGAGGAAGAGTGTGTAGAGGGGGGTGTGGGGGGGTTAGAGGAAAAGTGTGTGTGTGGTTGTAATACAGAGTCCATACCATACAGTAGCCAGGTAACTTCCTGTCTCATACTGTTTTATTCATTGCTCATCCCCCCCCCCCCCCCCCCCCTCCGGTTCATTGGCTGTCTGACACTTTTAACACTCACACACACACACACACACACACACACACACACACACACACACACACACACACACACACACACACACACACCCTAATATGCACCTCCATTTCAAACAGGTTCTTTGAAGAGTCCAGTCAGTCAACAGGACCTTTGAAGGGTTCAGTCAGTCAGTAGTGTATTAAATCCCACCAGCAGTCTGCTCTGCTAATCTAGCAGGATATTCACCACTTTGTAGTGCTTCCTGGCTCTACCCTGCTAACTACCTTTCATTACAGAAAGCTGCTGCAGAGATGCTTTGGTCAAGAAATGGCAACCTATTCCCTATTTAGTGCACTACTTTGACCAGGGCCCATAGCCAGTCAGTGGTAAAACCCTCGTCCTTATCGTGGAGCTATATGATGCAGGTCCACCACCACAGTCTCAGTCACAACAACATCCATGTTGCCCAGCCTTGTTGCATAGTAACGGGCCTGGCACTGTGTCAAAACAACAACAAGGAAAAGCCTCGTCAACAAATTAAGAACAGGGTCTTGATTTGATTGCATTGAGGCAGCGACCATCTCTATACCATCAGAACCAGACCATCTATAGACCATCAGAACCAGACCATCTATAGACCATCAGAACCAGACCATCTATAGACCATCAGAACCAGACCATCTATAGACCATCAGAACCAGACCATCTATAGACCATCAGAACCAGACCATCTATAGACCATCTATAGACCATCAGAACCAGACCATCTTAGACCATCAGAACCAGACCATCTATAGACCATCAGAACCAGACCATCTATAGACCATCAGAACCAGACCATCTATAGACCATCAGAACCAGACCATCTATAGACCATCTATAGACCATCAGAACCAGACATCTATAGACCATCTCTAGACCATCTATAGACCATCAGAACCAGACCATCTATAGACCATCAGAACCAGACCATCTATAGACCATCAGAACCAGACCATCTATAGACCATCAGAACCAGACCGTCTCTAGACATCAGACCAGACCGTCTCTAGACCATCAGAACCAGACCATCTATAGACCATCAGAACCAGACCATCTATAGACCATCTATAGACCATCTATAGACCATCAGAACCAGACCATCTATAGACCATACTATAGACCAGACCATCTATAGACCATCTATAGACCATCAGAAACCAGACCATCTATAGACCATCAGAACCAGACCATCTATAGACCATCAGAACCAGAACCATCTATAGACCATCAGAACCAGACCATCTATAGACCATCAGAACCAGACCATCTATAGACCATCAGAAAAACCAGACCATCTCTAGACCATCAGAACCAGACCATCTATAGACCATCAGAACCAGAGCTTTTGGCCGGTGTTGTTGTAGCCAGGTTGAAAGCATGGCCAGCAGTAGAGAAATGCTTATTGAAAGTCTCTATTATGGTGGATTTATCGGTGGTGACAGTGCTTCCTACTGTGTGTATTGGTTCCTGACTTCCCTGAAAAGTTTCATATCGCGGGGACTATTTGATGCTAGCGCAGAACGCCACAGGGTGTTTTTGTGCTGGTCAAGGGCAGTCAGGTCTGGAGTGAACCAAGGGATATATCTGTTCTTAGATCCATATTTTTTGAGTGGGGCATGCTTATTTAAGATTGTGAGGAAGGCACTTTTAAAGAATAACCAGGCATCCTCTACTGACGGGATGAGGTCAATATCCTTCCAGGATACCCGGGCCAGGTTGATTAGAAAGGCCTGCTCGCAGAAGTGTTTTAGGGAGCGTTTGACAGTGATGAGGGGTGGTCGTTTGACCGTGGACCCATAACGGACGCAAGCAATGAGGCAGTGATCGCTGAGATCCTGGTTGAAAACAGCAGAGGTGTATTTAGAGGGCAAGTAGGATTTTATCTACGATGGTGCTCATGTTTACGGATTTGGGGTTGTACCTGGTAGGTTCCTTGATAATTTGTGTGAGATTGAGGGCATCAAGCTTAGATTGTAGGATCACCAGGGTGTTAAGCATATCCCAATTCAGATCACCTAACAGTACGAACTCTGATGATAGATGGGAGGCAATCAATTCATATATGGTGACCATCTCTATACCATCAGAACCAGACCATCAGAACCAGACCATCTATAGACCATCTCTAGACCATCAGAACCAGACCATCTCTAGACCATCAGAACCAGACCATCTATAGACCATCAGAACCAGACCATCTATAGACCATCAGAACCAGACCATCTATAGACCATCTATAGACCATCAGAACCAGACCATCTCTAGACCATCAGAACCAGACCATCTATAGACCATCAGAACCAGACCATCTATAGACCATCAGAACCAGACCATCTATAGACCATCAGAACCAGACCATCTATAGACCATCTCTAGACCATCAGAACCAGACCATCTCTATACCATCAGAACCAGACCATCTATAGACCATCAGAACCAGACCATCTCTATACCATCAGAACCAGACCATCTATAGACCATCAGAACCAGACCATCTCTATACCATCAGAACCAGACCATCTATAGACCATCAGAACCAGACCATCTATAGACCATCAGAACCAGACCATCTATAGACCATCAGAACCAGACCATCTATAGACCATCAGAACCAGACCATCTATAGACCATCTCTAGACCATCAGAACCAGACCATCTCTAGACCATCAGAACCAGACCATCTATAGACCATCAGAACCAGACCATCTCTAGACCATCAGAACCAGACCATCTATAGACCATCAGAACCAGACCATCTATAGACCATCAGAACCAGACCATCTATAGACCATCAGAACCAGACCATCTATAGACCATCAGAACCAGACCATCTATAGACCATCAGAACCAGACCATCTATAGACCATCAGAACCAGACCATCTATAGACCAGCAGCTCAGACAGTCTGAGAGGAGACTAAGGGAACTGGGGGTCGGGGCCCACCAGACCATCTATAGACCAGCAGCTCAGACAGTCTGAGAGGAGACTGAGGGGACTGGGGGTTGGGGCCCACCAGGGCACCTGCAGGGGCAGTTATACTGTTTGACTGGGTATCACTCACCATTACTACCCCCGTTTCAACTACCCCTAACCCCTACTACCCCCCTGTTTAATCCAACATGGGGGCTTAATCCTCTTTGTTTAGTCATCTGTCTGTGTGACTGTGTGGAAGCCATCTCCCAGCCATATCCCAGAGATGGTCAGTGGATTAAGAGGTTATTGTGTCAATGGCATGAGATGGTACAGGGGGATGCTGAATTTAACCACAACAACAACAATATCCGTTTTTATCTCTTGTTTTTTCTTATGTTTCTGTTGCCACTGTAGGTAGTGATCCACACTACTGTAGGTAGTGATCCCACTGCTGCTGGTAGTGATCCACACTACTGTAGGTAGTGATCCACATCCACACTACTGTAGGTAGTGATCCCACTGCTGCTGGTAGTGATCCACACTACTGTAGGTAGTGATCCACACTACTGTAGGTAGTGATCCACACTACTGTAGGTAGTGATCCACACTGCTGCTGGTAGTGATCCACACTACTGTAGGTAGTGATCCACACTGCTGCTGGTAGTGATCCACACTACTGTAGGTAGTGATCCACACTACTGTAGGTAGTGATCCACACTGCTGCTGGTAGTGATCCACACTACTGTAGGTAGTGATCCACACTACTGTAGGTAGTGATCCACACTACTGCTGGTAGTGATCCCACTGCTGCTGGTAGTGATCCACACTACTGTAGTTAGTGATCCACACTACTGCTGGTAGTGATCCACACTACTGTAGGTAGTGATCCACACTACTGTAGGTAGTGATCCACACTGCTGCTGGTAGTGATCCACACTACTGTAGGTAGTGATCCACACTACTGTAGGTAGTGATCCACACTGCTGCTGGTAGTGATCCACACTACTGTAGGTAGTGATCCACACTGCTGTAGGTAGTGATCCACACTGGGTTGAACATGTAGTTACTGTAGGTAGTGATCCACACTACTGTAGGTAGTGATCCACACTACTGTAGGTAGTGATCCACACTGGGTTGAACATAGTTACTGTAGGTAGTGATCCACACTGGGTTGAACATAGTTACTGTAGGTAGTGATCCACACTACTGTAGGTAGTGATCCACACTGGGTTGAACATAGTTACTGTAGGTAGTGATCCACACTACTGTAGGTAGTGATCCACACTGGGTTGAACATAGTTACTGTAGGTAGTGATCCACACTGGGTTGAACATAGTTACTGTAGGTAGTGATCCACACTACTGTAGGTAGTGATCCACACTGGGTTGAACATAGTTACTGTAGGTAGTGATCCACACTACTGTAAGTAGTGATCCACACTGGGTTGAACATAGTTACTGTAGGTAGTGATCCACACTGGGTTGAACATAGTTACTGTAGGTAGTGATCCACACTACTGTAGGTAGTGATCCACACTGGGTTGAACATAGTTACTGTAGGTAGTGATCCACACTACTGTAGGTAGTGATCCACACTGGATTGAACATGTCCACGGTGCAGAGAAACAGAACAGAGATCCATTGTCAGCACCAGTATTGTATGGGATTTGGTGACGCATAACTCCATGGCTTCATGCCAACTTCCCCAACAGGCTGTAGGTTTATAGATACACATGTGAACTTCCCCAACAGGCTGTAGGTTTATAGATACACATGTTAACTCCCCCACCAGTCAGGCATCCAACAGGCTGTAGGTTTATAGATACACATGTCAACTTCCCCACCAGTCAGGGATCCAACAGGCTGTAGGTTTATAGATACACATGTCAACTTCCCCACCAGTCAGGGATCCAACAAGCTGTAGGTTTATAGATACACATGTCAACTTCCCCACCAGTCAGGGATCCAACAAGCTGTAGGTTTATAGATACACATGTCAACTTCCCCACCAGTCAGGGATCCACCAAGCTGTAGGTTTATAGATACACATGTCAACTTCCCCACCAGTCAGGGATCCAACAGGCTGTAGGTTTATAGATACACATGTCAACTTCCCCACCAGTCAGGGATCCAACAGGCTGTAGGTTTATAGATACACATGTCAACTTCCCCACCAGTATAAAATAACCTTTTCCAGTAAATAACCTTTTCCAGT